>NW_019174474.1:200911-385048 GCF_002260705.1 Seriola dumerili | reverse complement strand
GCATATCCTGTAAGATGCAATGGTCCTATAATGCGTTACTTAACTTGTTTTGGACAATCAATCACGTCCAACGTGTGCGGGCAGATAAACTACCATCATTGAATCAGTCTGATGAAACGCCAGCAGTTAATGTTACTCGCATTTAACAGCGATGATATAAGTTATTAGGCTCATAAATATTACGCATTTTGACAAAATCTCCGATATGACTGCGGCTGTAGGCCTTAGCTTAGCTCGATTATGCTAACATGATCTCGTAAGCCAATCTTTAAGTTTACTCGACCACTCATTGTTAACTATGTTAAAATGTTCAGGGCATGAAGAGTGTAACGTAAGAATTGGATCATACAGAAAAAAATATGCTACAGTCGCAATGAAAACACGCGACTTAGTCTAGCTGACTGTAAGAGGTCGGCCACCGAAGGGAAACCACACGTGTAACTGCTGAACTAAAGCAGCTCGTCCAAAATGGCTCCTCGTGTTAGCTTCGCTAGCCGGGAGCTTTCCAACTCACTGCTCTGGTAAATCTGAATTTAATCTTTCCAAAGACAGAAAATACAGCTAGATCTGTTTAGTACTAACTTCAAGATAACACACCCGTGTCCTATACCATGTTAACAACAATACGAGTGTAATTTCTCACCATTTTCGTAAATGATTTTTCGGCTCGCCGGGAACCACGCTCCTGACGGTATGGCGGCCACAGTAAAAAGGAAGTTAGTGAATTACCTTGAATGCTTTATGCATCCGCCTCGGAGCATACCACTTCCGTCAAAAGCGTTATTTCGACAATTCTTTGGCTTACCCCAGAAAAAAACACTTGATAAAACGTGAATCAGTGTGTAAATTATTAATTTACTAGTTTTAGTCAAATTCTCAAGACTAAACAAAATACTCGATGCCATAGCTGGGACTATTTCTTTACTCCATGTTGGCGAAGGATAGGCGTAAAGACCGGACTACTTTCATAGAATTTTTTTTTTTTCAGTTTAATCAGTTTATTTTTTTATTTGCTTAGCCTTACTCATTCGTTTATATAAGCTCATGTGGACACTTATCGGACTTTATTTAATTTCATTTGTTTCATACAAATTTATGACGACAGAATGATAACCTGTGACCTCATGACGTCAACATTTGAGTTAGCGCGCGACTGTCAAAACGTCAACAATAGCAGTGCGAAGTTTGATCTCTTTAAATTAAACTCTGTTAACTTCTTTTCTCTATTTTATCCACATAGTTCGCTCTGTAACAGGAGGTCTATTGTACAATTTTGCGATGGGCTCAAAGGTGATATCTAGCGCCAAGGAATTTTTCAATGTTCTTCGGTGAGTTTTAGATGTATAATGTTACTAACTTAGCTTCTTTAGCTAACATTAACGCAAGTTTAAGCTAAAACGTTAGTACAGAAAGAGTGATTTGTACTAAACTACCAAATAAGTGTCTTGTTTCGTTAATTCGCTGGATAATTTCTGCTGTGTTGCGCCACAGATCTCTTCAAGATGAAGCAAGCAACGATACATATACATATGAGGTAATTTCATTTTGTAAAATCTGTCACTGTTTGGTGTATCTGTCTACGCTACAGTAATAGTGTTGATTAAAGCTGTTCATGTGGTCGATCTCAAGTACTGTAACGGCCAGATTTATGATAAGTATTTTTTAAAGCAAAAAGAATTGGCTGCTTTTCCTTGTCTTACGTTATAGTTGATCGAATATTTTCCGGTTTTGGACTGTTGGTCAGACAAAACAAGACATTTAATGACATTACTTTGTGCTCAAGGATATTGTGAAGGAAATGTTTCACTCTTACGTTTTAAAGTTCAAATGATTAATAAAGAAAATTGTCTGCAGATTAGTCCATGATAAAAAAAATAATCCTTAGTTTCAGCCCTAATGCTGATACAGTATCTGATGGATTTCAGGAGGACATCCAAATACTAAAGATGAATGGAGACAGAATCGGTGTGGTGAATTTGTACTGTGGCAGCCAGCCAGTCTTCATCTGTCAAAAAGCTGTGAGTAATGGTAATACTGTGACTCATTAAACATATTCAGGGTGTCTGCAAGCACTAGACATATAGTGTACAATAGTGTAATATGTAAACTAAATAAATGAACATGAACATCATCTTGTATTTTAGGAGTTTATGGTTTCTTGGCGCATAGTTCTTCTGATACAGCACCAGTTGCTTAAGATTTTTTGACATGCTAATGTTGGTTTGGAAACGGGAACATTTGTTTAATAGCTTAAATAAGATGAGTATACTCAACTAGCCCTGCATTTCAGTTCAGTTCTCATTATTCTGTATTACAAGCCATGCATACTTGTAAAAGCAATAGATATAACTCAAAGTTCCTCCACAGGTGCCTTTTTTCCATACAACCTTTTCAATCCTCTCATTAATGCTCCTTATTGGACCATGTTTTTATTTCTGGATTTCACCAGGTTCCAAAAATAAATGATGATCAAGAAATAGCTGAGTATTCAAACTGCGCTGATGCTGATCCTGATGCCGATGTCAATGTAATCAAGACAGAACTGGGACCAGAGCCGCTCACAATCATGAAAGCAAGGTAGCCAATGCCAAGAAGCTTAATTTTTCATCCAAATGCAGCAAGTGTAGCCCTATAGCTGATATATCAAAATGTAGTATCTTCTCTCTCTTTTTATAGGCAGTTGCTGTCTTGGTACACATTATCTCAAAATGCTAATGTGTCAGCTGTTGACAACAACCCTGCCTTACACCCTCTGTGGGTGCGATGTGACATGTCTGATCCTGCTAGAACAACCTGGTTTGGGGCTGAAACGGTCTGTGTGGGCAACAAAGTATCTGGTGTAAAATTATACTCCGTTACCTGCAAAGGTATTGCTTAAGTGCTCCATACCTCTTTGAATAACAAACATTATTACTATAGCCAATATTTGTTTATAATTAATTCCTGTGTGATTTTTAAGTTTCTGAAATTTTGTTTTATTCCCATTTGAATGTTGCTAGGCTCAACAGTGGACAAAAAATCTCTCCTTACCTTAGATGAGCTTAAACAAGAGCACAAGAAAAGGCATCACCCATCCTCGGTAAGTGAGTGTGCATCCTCTTTTTCAATTCAGTGTAAATGAATATTCCTTCACTTACCATCTGCCTGCGCTTCCAGATGGCGATTAAAGGCAGTGCCAGGTTCAACTTGTTTGGCTCCACTGTCGTTGAAAACACAGTGATTGAGTCACAGAGTTCTGTGACAGTGGATTTCAAATGGAGTCATGTGGAGAGTATCCTTGAGACCCCACCCCTGTCTTCTACAGCCACACTGGTAAGCTGATATTATACATGTAAAATATTCTTCTCCTCGACCATAAAACACTTTTTATATGTCTATATTTTGAGACATAATCACTGTGCAGTTATTCAGCAAGAGAATAGAAGCTTTATCATTCCGCACAAACTGTGATTCTTCCTGTTTATATTTGTTCACATGCAGAATATCAAAGTTACCAGCGGAGATATGAGAAGCCCGATGTTCGAGATGTACAGGGAGCTAGAGTTTCTTCAGGTTTGTGTCCCACAGTGATCTGAGATGAATGACCGTAAGTATTAATACACAAATAAACAAGTAAATATGTCAGATTCCTGTTATTTCAGACTCTTGCTGATGGTTTGAGAACTGGTGAGACTGAATGGATGGAACCTTTGGAAAGCACGTCAGCTGTAAATCTTACCAAGGCCTACCTAGAAGGTTTCTGTTTTGTTCAATAAATTCACCTTTTCTATGACTTACCACTAGTAGGTAATTAAGATGAATATTTTCTTCTTCTTTTTTTAAATTCTTCTTTTAGAGCTTCACGACACTGCAAAGACACTACAGGATCAGACTGCAAAAACAGCCGAGGTATGATGGTGTTAAAAGCAAGAGATGGTCCAAGAGATACATGTGGTAGCTTTCCAGCATCTTCATCTTTTCTCCCCATCTTTTCTTAAAGAACACAAAGCCGAAGTCTGACACAGACACTCCTATTTTCAACTCTCTCTTGGAGCGAGGCGATTTGGATTTTGTGGAACAGTTGTGGGTTCGCATGAGAAAGAGTGAGTCCTTTTCTTCATCAAAGTTTCATTTGATTTAACATTATAAACAGGCAGTGACCATCATATTATATTCCTTTTTTTTTCATCACAGGTGTGATTTCATATCAAGACATTGGAGACTGTCTGAAACTGGTCATTGAAGCTCTGAGATATGGAGACATCAAACCGTGGGTATGGGATGATGCAGCTTCTGAAAACAGTTGACCACTGAGAAAAGACTGAAGTTTGTTGTGTGTGTGTGTGTGTGTGTGAAGAATTTTTTATTTTTTTGCTTTGTTTTGTGTGACTTCCCCCAGATTCACAGAGACAGCAGTAGCTCCCTCAGCAAGCTCATCCTGCAGTCCTACCACCAGCAGATCGATCATGTGTCTCTCACAGGTGTCACTCCTGTCCACATGCTGCTAGAGATGGGTCTGGACAAGATGAGAAAAGATTACATTAACTATCTCATTGGTAACCTCTAACTTATCATTCTGAATCCCTGAACTTGTTTTTTGTTTTTAGAGTAATAATTACCTCACTTATTACCACATTAAACTATTTTTTATATGGTTTGTTTGTTTGTTTTTCTCAGGTGAAGAATTGACAACTCTAAACCACTTGGTAAGCATAAGACTCTTTTGCTGACAACAGTTTTCAAATGACTCTTAACAGAATACTGAGTTTGAGTATTTTACTCCTCAGTGTTACTACCTGAGCACGGAGGTTGATCTACAGGAGCAAGTGATCCGACTCAGGAAACTGCACCATCTGCTGGAAATAATTGTGACTTGCAGCACATTCCTGGCTTTGCCCTATGACCGGCTGTTCCTTCTCACACAGTAAATAAAGTTGGCTTTTTCCTGTGATGTATTAGTGTGCAAATTGTATGTTTCTATTGATGATGTTAAAGTAGACAACTGAATATCTGTTTTCCTTTTCTCTCTCATAGATCGTGTTTGCAGCACTACAAAACATACCCATATGACGAAGAACATGAATTCAAACTCCAAATCAAACCAGCCCTAATCAGCCATTTCTACCAGAAGTAAGTCATGCAACCATTTGCATACAAACTGCTTCATTTTGTTCAAAGAAAATTGTAAATGAAATTGTGAAATTTTTCCTCAATCATGTTTTAACACAAACTAGTGATTTCTTTCATGTACTGAAGTGTCAAAAAAGTGAAATAGAAGGAAGGATTTCTGTGATTGGATTTCGCCTCCCGACTCAAATTTGGTTTTAAATTGCAACAACTGTTTTTTATTATTAGAAGCAAGTCCACCATATTCAGGTGTGTTCATGAGATTGGTTGTGCTCAGTCAGGAGCCCATCTCTTTTCACACTGTTTTCTATTGTGGCCACATACTGCAGCCAAATACAGCATTAGTTATTCAAGTGCACTATATCGTCAGTGGCTTTTTTATGCATTCACAACAGTATTTACAGGTGCGTTCTTGTGATCAGACCACACACTCTGCATTTTAGAGGCAGCTTCAAAATGTTAACATGGGCCTTTGTCTCATCCATAATGTTTCAGAGAGCAGCCACTTTTGTGGGGAGTTGAGGTGTCCAGTGGCCACGGTCCTCGTGAGGTCAGGACATCCTTACAGCTCAGTGACAGACCACTGGTTGATCATGTCATCTTTGAAACAGGTGATCTTCATGTACTGCACCAAATATGCATGCCATATATTTCCAAGTAGTAACTGCCCCAGTAAAGCAATTTTACAATTTTATTTTGTTTTTGTTCTGTCTTTAGAATACTCCAATGAAACAGTGAATGGAGACAGTGAAGATCCCGCATTCTTCTCCACCTTGTTGTGCTGCAGTCTTATCAACTTTGCATGAATTTACACAGAGCACAACTGAACAACAACAGGAGATGTTTATTTTCATATGTAATATTGTCATTAGTAATTAACATGTTTTGAAATACCAGATAGACTTATACTGCATCACAAAACCTACAGTGAGCACGAGAGGGTTTTCTGTTAATATACTGTAGTTTTGTTTAATATTTTGTTAAACATCTTTCAATTCTTTGTATATATGTTCTGTGACCCTGGAAGGGTTTTTCTAACTATATCTTTATAATCCTATTCTATCATTTTGCTGACTTTTTACATTCGATAGAGTAGATGGCACATGCTTATTGCTGAAAAACTCCCAGTTTTAACCAAATGAAAACACAAAATCCAGTATATCATAAGGTCTGTTTGCAATGGTAATATTCCACAGCAATATTTTAATAAGTAAATCCAGCTTGTTGCAGGGCTATCCACACTTTTTAAGTGTCTGATACTAAGTCCATGATTATAGGCTCAACCAGTGATTTTACAGCAAACATTGTTTACACGTCAAATTTAATGAAGTCAGTAATTCTTTTGAAATTCATTTCAAATAATGTATTTATATTCACACACGATCCATTAAAGAAAGGATGCACTTATAATATGAGTATTTGTGTGCCTGTGTGTATATGTGTGTTGATGTTATTGTAAACATGCACACTTTCTAGTTCCGCCTCCGCAGCAGGAACATGAGGAAGATGGCACTGAGCAAAATAGAGAGTGTGCACACAGTGGGAACAACGATCTCAGTTACCATCTCCATGTGGCTGGTCAAAGGGTCTGCAAAGCACACACACACAAATACACATACACACACACATTAACAACTTGCTAGCATTATTGTATAGCTCAGACACTGCTCATGAAGCAAGTAATGATGCTTAAGTACAGCACTCAAAGGGTTAATATTTTTTTCCCCTAAATCAAATCATCCTTTATCTGATTTACAGTGAGCATGAGTGATTCCTTACCATGTATAAGTCTTAGAATATTGGCAGCAGTACTCCGCTGTTCCTCTAATAAAGAAAGAGAAATGACTCAGAGTTGATTAACGGCACTTTAACCCTTTGAGAACTGCATTGTGCTACTGGGGGATATTTCAGAAAGCAGCATTAGTACCACAGCCAGATAACTTTTTAAAAATCTTATCTTCTGAAATCTTATTTATTATTACTTAAGTACTGGTGTAATGTTATCTGGTTTAATTTACCGTTCTGCTTTATGAAACATCCTGTGCGCAAAAGTCCACTGATCAGCTTTATGTTTACTGAGTTTTTGCCAAAGCTGCTGTGAAACCAAAAGTGCTGTTCTAGGTTGCAAATTAGATTTAAGCAAACTAGTAAAACTTCAGTTAAATGAAGAAGCGGTTTCACACTGTTTAGAGGGAGCATGAGCTCATTTCAAATGCATGTGTTAGTGTTAAACTGCAGAGGCCTAAACTCTGTTAGTCATATTTAAAACCACACAATCACAAAGCAACACAAATAAGAAATTACATTAAAGGAAGACATATACCATAAAGTTCTAAACTTCATCATGCACTGGCCAAACCTTTGGCATTTCTGCATGTTCCTTGGATTTTCTTCTAGCTGGAGGGGCAAACAAAGAAGATATCTCAGATACTCTGTAGGAGATTTTGTTCATTCTGTTTTATATTTCCAGCCTTCTTATTTAACTAAGAATTTGTTCATGTGTTTTCTGAGGTGCCTAAAGAACAACGACACATATTCAAGTCAAATTATAATTATAGATCTGCAGTAAATTCTGTTGTCAGGTTTTTGATATTTAGGACAGACTCTTTATTTGTTTACCCCAGCTAGCTGTTCACCTCTGATCTCTGATAAACAAAGTCAGGGATGTTAGAGATGAACTAACCTGCCGCTAGGAGCTGGTTGCTAGAAGAACAGGTCTCAATCGCCTTCCTCCTCCAGTTCTCAACCTGTGAGGGTGTGCAATGCAGTTATATCATCACTTTCTTATTTCTGTGACATAGTAAATTATTAACAAATTAATCCAAACGTCTTCATTCCATAGGAAATTAGTTTATCCGTATTTGCAATGTTATGTGTAAGAATCCACCAGAAGAAGGATTAGAAGTAGGTCTTTGCACCTGCCGATTTCTCTCACCTCTCTCTGATTGGGAAATCCATTGGAGGTGATGACGCGTTTGTAAAACTGAACAGAAGCTTTGGGATAGCGAGGCTTGTTTTTATTCCTGAAGTCCACATAGTACAAGCCAAACCTCTCAGAGTAGCCTTCATCCCACTCAAACTTGTCCAGCAGGGACCACGCGGTGTAGCCCTTCACATTGACTCCATCTTTGATAGCTGCATGACACCACGGGGAACACATAGGTTGGATTAGATTAATTACCTCCTAATGACCGGTCTGATGTGACACACTGTCTTTTAATTTTGTTGTACAATATGCATGAGCCCATTCACCTTTTAGCATCTCATTGATGTAGTCTTTGTAATACTGTATCCTCCAGTCATCACACAGCTCTGTGCATAACATCTTCTCAGAGACTCCGTTCTCAGTCACATAAATCATTGGGTTTCCATACTGAGTCTGAATAGGAAACAAATCGTAATAGTGTACAGTGAATTACATTTATGTAATTTAACTAGCGTCGCAGTGTGCCATGATCATTTCAGGTAAGAACAAACGTCAACAAGCCAACTGTACATCATTTACTGTTCACTATACACCAGGAGTCACCTTGACAAAATTGAGCAGACGTCTGAAACCCCAGGGCACAGAGTAGAGCCACTCTGACCCGGGGTCAGGCCATCGTGGGTCAACCAGCTCAGCCAGATCACGGTCAGCGAAGTAGCTGCTGCTACTGCGACTTGATGGGTTGTTCTTTTGGGTGATGTAGCGGGTGGTGAAATGGCCAATGCCCAAGAAGTCACAGGTCCCCTTGATGTAGCTCTTCTCTTGGGGGGAAAATGAAGGCAGTCGAGATGTCCCGAGGCCCTGCTGGACACTCTTCCTCCCTGCATACACAGTCAAAAGTAGTGATTACATAACTCATTAGCTAACAAGAACTAATTTTACTTAATTGATTACCTGCTTGCAATTCAACTTACCAATGAAGTCTTTCATTACTTGAGGGTAGTCTCCATGAAAGACGGGTGTGGCAAACCAGCCCAGGTAGAACTGGACATATCTCTCAGCTGCTTCAATGTCTTTCTGGTTGCTGATGTCCACCGGCTCTCCCCAATCACCGGACAGAGAGATGCCAACCAGACCTGCAGATGTGAACAGCAGCTCTCAACACTCAAATAGACAGTACTGTTGAGAAGCAAATACTGAATTAAGTCACTTTCAGCGATGCCATCTTCTTTACCTTTTTGTTTTCCCCTCCATTGTGTATCATAAGTGTGCCAAACTTTTGAATGTGCCTATGAAAAAAAAAATGTATATATTATATATACATATAAATATATTTCAGTTTAACGTTGCAAAGCTCCTTTGATACTTTAACTGAATACATTTGTTTTCGCATACCTTAATTATGTGGTGGGCAGCTCTGTATGCTCCTGTCCCTCTCAGCTTCAGTCCAGGAGCATGCTCACCTGTCTCATAGCCTTCAACTGCTACAGACTGTGGTTGACAAGAGTATAAGTGCGATAACAGAGCATTCAGTACCAGGTAAATACACGTTTACCCAAGTTCTGTGGTAAAAAAAAAAAAAAAAAGGGAAAAAAAAGTAAATTCACATGTTAGAAGATGGGTGTTTATTTTGAACCTACCCATGGATTGTTGAAGGTGATCCAATACTTGATTCGGTTACCAAATCTTTCAAAGCACAGGTTGGCAAATTCATTGAAATGGTTGACCATGCTTATATTCTGCCATCCGCCATATTTTTCTTGTAAAACCTAGAAAAGCAGAGAGTTAAATAACTCTAGGTAGGAAGGGCAGTACTGTAACGCAAACACACTGCAGGTAAAGGTGGGGATCATCAGTATTTTGGACCAACCTGGGGAAGATCCCAGTGATACAGAGTGACGATGGGCGTGATCTTATTCTCCAGCAGATGGTCAATCAGTTCATCATAGTACTGTATTCCTTTTTCATTTATATGGTCAGCTGAAAATGGTGATAAAATGTAGATAAAATTCAGATTTAGCAATTAGTTAATGGACTCATATGTGTGTGTGTTACTGCTGAGTTTCAAAATTCAACAGCAGTTACTCACACTTTATGCCAGTGGGGATGAGTCTGGGCCAGGAGATGGAGAAGCGATAGTGGTTGAGCTTCAGCTCCTTCATCAAAGAAACATCATCCTGTGCAACACACACACACACACACACACACAGACAATGGAGTGAAATATTTAGATTTCACCTTGCTGTTTTCTCCATATCTCTCAGACACACCACACCTGATCACCCCACCTTGACTCTGTAGTAGCCCTCACAGGAGGAATCCCCAGTGTCATTTTGTTGGATTTTGCCTTTCTTATGGCTGAACACGTCCCAGATGCTCAGTCCTTTTCCATCTTTGTCCCAGGCTCCTTCTGTTTGATAGGCTGAACTGCCGGCACCCCACGAAAATCCTAATAAATACAACATTGGCAACAACCATTAAACTCTGTCCAGCTCCTAATGAAAATAGTTCAAATGTGCTGCATCTACCCCTCTGCATAAAAGAACAAGTTGCGCGTACCAGCTGGAAAAGTGCCATAATAGAAGGAGCCGTGGTCGTTCTTTGTCCAGTCGAAGTCCTCAGCCGCAGACAGACACAGCACCAACATAAACACATGGCACACACTGAATGCACAGCGGGGCATCATGGTACTCCTGAACCTGCAGCTCAGTCACTGTCTGGTTCTGCTCCAGTCCCTCACTGACGTCTGCACACAGACAAGAGCCATTCAGCATCTTAACACTTAGTCACAATAATCAGGTTGATCTGGAGCAAACAGGTTGTTGTAACCAGACTACAAATACACACATGCTTACAACCCATTTTCTGAAAATTTATTTTATTTTATTTATTTGAAATCTTAATATAATCACAGTAAACACTCTGGAAGCATCCAATGTAATGCACTGTGGGGGTCCCACATCCCTAATGCAGAGCCAAATACCTCTATTCAAACTCAATGGAGTGTAAGCTCATCTTGCTGAGGCAGACAGATCCCATACAAACCATGGTTTCACCTCTGTAAGCAAAGCTGATGTTAGAGAGGTTGATATATTTATGGTGCACGATCACATAACAATGGATGAACCTTTCCACACAAATACACTAAATGTGAACTGGAATACATCATAACCCCATTATTTGAGAAATTAAAGATTAATGCTATTTGTTGTTGTCATGGTTAATCTACAGGTTTGAATGCTCACAGCTCTCAGAGAATAAACAGAATTCTCTTTGTAAATAATTTCCAGTCCAGTTTTCCAGGAGCATCACATTACATTTTAGCCTAATCGTCTAATAAGCCTGGAAATTGGTGTGATGCAAAGGATTTATCATGCAAAACTGAATCAGAAATATGATAAAAGCTCAGACATATAAACAATGAAAATAAATCAAATGTGCCTTAAATGAACAATATAAATTCCTGCTCATGTTTACCTTTGTTTTTTTCCCGGATCATTTTCTTACATTTGCAGTTTTGTTTCTGTATTATTCTTCTTGCAAATATTTTTTTTATCACTATTGAAAAATAAATCCCATACCATCAATCAATAAAATTTGATTCACAATAGCAAATGTACAGAATAAGATGCCCAACTGGCAGCGTACCTTATGAAGAATTCATTTGCAGCAGGTGTATGCTGAGCCTTGGGTGAATGGGAGCTCTCCTGGCACGGCAGACCATGTAGAAAGCTGTATATATCTATTGGTGGAGTCTCTATTGTACGTTGCCTGTTGGAGCACCACCCTTCTCCAGAGCTGTCCCTGCTGTCAGTGTGAAAGCTGGCCTCATTGTGAGAATCACTGTATTGTTTTAGATGTTTAGAAAATGCTGAATGGTTTGCGAGTGGAAAGTGTTTGCACTGCATAACCCATTCGCCTGGGTCAGGTCAGGACAATTTAACAATTTACCTTAATTGAGAAACAAGATTTATCCTCTTATTGCCTGTAAACACTCATTACATCTGAAAAACACTACTGTATGTTGGGAAGCATGTTGGTGTAAAACTAGAATTTCATTTCAAAATTCTTTATTTGTCCCTCAAGGGGAAATTTAAGGCAAGCAAGTTTTCAAACAAAATTAAGTATAGCTGTGCAAGGGATCTTTGTATTTTGGCAATCTTGTAATTGGTTCTTCACTAAATCTACTTAGTCTTCACTAAATCTAAATCTGTCATCAAAAATGTTACCAAGTATTTGTAGGTCTGGATGATTTGAACACTTAGAACATGAACGACTGTTGGCAGATTGTCTGTGTTTTGGTGAGATTATCATTTCTTTAGTTCTGGATACATTGAAATCTAGACCTGTCGCACCATGTCTACAGATTATTACATCATGGGTCCATGTGATTGCTCTAACTGACTGAGACATAAGTACTTTATGGTGATTTACATTACATTTACTTAGACAAGCATCTGTATACACGATGAATAAATATCTGTGTGGAGTCACTGGAAGTACAAACTGATTCAGATGCTTGACCACTGACAACTATTGTCTAAGGTCTGTTAGAGACAAAACGGATAATTCATCTGATGAGTTGATGATAGCACTGTATTAAAGACTGAAGAGAAGTCATCAAAAAGAAACTTTGCATTCAGGTGTTTTCATGTACAGTGCTCAAAATAAATAACTTTGCATCAACACCTCTCTTCTGATTTAATAGTTTTCATTACTAGTGATGTTAATGCTTTAGTCCGCATGTCACAGGGTTTTAGGGCTACTGGTCTCTGGGACTGGAATGATGTTAGAATTCAGACATCAGGAACAATCCCGGATTCTAAGAAGAGCTGGAATAATCTTTAAAATAGCCAACATTACTCAGTTCATTAGCACAGTATGTTAATGTTCTTCCACAAATTTGGTCATTTGGTCCCTTAGTTTTATTCACTTTGATCCCTTTAAAAAATGGTTATCAAGACTCAGTGGAAACTTGCTGTGACTGCCTAGGTGACTTGATATTCTCTGCATGGATGAATTTCTCCAGCTCACGCATGTCACCATGATTAAATTTATCTACAATTTTATCTACAGCCTTATACTGCCTGTCTCTGCTCGCTTGACCTCTTTATTAACCTCTTTTCTTTTTTCAAGTGTTGCACAAAGAAAATACTTTTTTCTTTCCTTCATTACCCACAATTTGTTATTAGGGATAATTGTAACTTTCTTGGAGGTTATCTCTTTATCCACACATAAGTGTAAACTGTAAAAATCAGTCAGGTGAACCCTATGCAAAACATTTTATTTTGTGCTTACAATTATCAGCTCTTACATAGTGCATACACACTATATTCTTATATGGCCCAGCCATACATTTTCATACTATCGGACACATCTCAAAATCTGATTCTCAAGTGAACTGCTGCTCAGTTTCTTATCTCCAAAATGCACAATATATCTAGTAAGCTAGAAGCACCTAATAACACTGTCTTACTGCATTTCAGTGAGACATTTCTCACAGGGTTTGACACACAAATTCTAACATAGTTGAAATCCTGATGACATGCCTTAAATCAGGCAAAGGAGAGGATACTGTTAGCACCACACATCATTACACTATAACTGCTACTCACTCCATCTAAATAAATTAAACTTCATAAGTGATAGTACAAAACAGGTGAAGAAATAAACAGCTGTCCGTTTACACGTGGTTCTTCTTCAGTGGTGCAAACATAGAAGCCCCATGAAACACTGAGAATTTCAGTAATCATCTTCCTCCTCATCCTCCTCAGGCACAAATCCAAGTTCATCGTCATCTTCCTCATCATCGTCTTCCTCTTCCTCTTCGTCATCATCGTCCTCCTCCTCCTCCATATCATAATCTACAGCGGCATTCAGTAGCAGTTTGGTTTGATTGATCTCACTCTCATCGTCAAGGTTAATATGAACCTGAAACAATGACATTAAATAATAAACATACCTGTTGAACACTTTTAAATAAAATCTTAATGAGCAAAATCTAATTAAGTAAGACAGAATTTGAAAAGCACTAATGAGGACAGGAGACCACCTTCATAAAATATTAGTTTAAGTTAAGAATATAATAAAAATATCCTGACTCAGCAACATTTCTGCTAGATAATCATCATCACTACTTGACTGAAGGTAAATATATGTTGAATGTAAATATTATTTGCAAAGTACGTAGACAGAGGTTTTAGAGTAATGACATTAGTGAAACACAAACAAAAATGTTAACTGATTTCCTGTCTCAACCTTAGTGGCCTGAGTAACCTGGTTTTAGTGTGAATGTAATCATTGAGCATATCCAGACCTGCAAACTGTAACATCCCCTGCCAGATAGTACAGAAATGTAGTATAGTGGTAGTGGAAATATCTGATTATTCAAAAATGAATACGATTAACAAACCAACTTCAGTGTGATATAATCGACAAATACAAGCAAAGCTATTGCTATCTTAATAAGACAGACTGTGAGCTACCAAGAGTTGTTCCCTGATGTTCTCTCTGGTATAGTCATTTACCTCAGTTTCAGGGGATAAGCGCTGAGAGGCTCCTTCTTCTGTTTGAGCATTAATGATAGATTTCAAGGCCCCTTCTTCAAACTGAAACACAAAGGGATCACAGAATATATATATACATCACAGGTATCACAAACATGTACACAAACGCAGTCCTATTCTGAACCCTCACTCACCTTCAACCTGTTCAGTTGGTCTTGTAGCATCACTTTAATTTTGAGGAGAGTCTCCTCTTCTTTCTTCAGCTCCTGCAGACGGCTGTGCATCTTTACTGGTGCTGCTGCAGTCAGACCATTCCTCAGCACTGAAAGGTAGTCAAACATGCACCAGTAGTCAGTCATACAGTGTTATGTTGGACTTTGTTTCCCCTATAAACAACACTGCAACGTTTTCTATATTTCTGTTAACAATATGACAAGGCACCAAATCTGATTGTCAGCTACAAGTCGCTGTAAGTATTGAAAAGAACCGTAGTGAATTTATCACATCCAGTTAGAACAGATCGACGTTAATTTTTCACAGTAATACTGCGTCAGTTTTAAAAACTGGTGATCAGACTGTTGTTACTGCTAGCTAGATGCTAAGGAAAAAAACAATTTGGCTGAATAGCGGTACTCCAAAATGACAGTTAATCTCCACACCCGCAAGAGTAAAGCCCAGTTTGACTGTTACCTCTGTTTATAAATCCTGCCTAGTGCTCCATATCGACGTCGAAAGCGGTAATACACTAGATAACGTGCCCCCCGAAAGCTTTTATTTTGGACTTAGCTGTTGTGCTACAGTTAGAGCTACGAGCTAAAGTTTGGTTCCTGTGCTTATGCGGTCATATCCGGGGGTTTAGTGTAGCCTCCACAGCTGTCGGAAATTTTGAATTTAGTTCGTGGGGATCGAACTATGTGTGACACTGGTGTGAAATAGGACTGTCAGAGGTATACTAGCTACACTGATTCACTTGATCAGCAAGCATAAATGCAAACGTCTGACTATGAAACATTTTTTTTTGTTAAAAGGTCCCAAAGTTTTTAAAAACCTGTTGCCACAAAAGTCATTTGAAAGAAAATTAATTAAAATTGCTGCATGAATCTCAGAATAAACACATATTTATCCTACTTTTGTTCCACAGACCATTTTGCTAATTAAGTACAGTCGATTTAGTCAAAGAATAAATCGCACTTCTACGTTTCTACATCAAAAATAGGATCTAACGTGGAGTACGTAAAGGCAGCATTAACATTCAAGGACCTCCGACTCTGGCGACATCATGTGGTTAAATGATGGTTATTGCCCCCCTTACCATTTAAGGTGAAAATTAGATTGTTTGACCATCCTTTCAACAAAATGGGATTTTGGACGGTAAGAAAACCGGGCACTGTTTATAATGTACGCCAGTTTACTTTAAATCAATGGTTAAATTAAATTTGGCTAACAAACCACAGCAGTTCTTTGATACGACTACTTTACCCAGTTGTCAGCAGTTTGACCAGGTGTGCATGAGTTAGCTAACTTAGCTAATAAACGTGTATTAATTCCCCTCTAGTCGGTTATCAATGTCCGTCCTCCTTTCCAAAGAAAGGTTTGAAGTGGCAGGTGCCAACTTTACGGCAGTAGGAAGCCTAATTTGTAACAAATGTAGTTCATGGTGTTAGTCTCCCTCGTAAAACATAAGGGTCACACTATTGGAAGGCAAATAGGCCTTAAAACTTAGGTATGTTTGCTACTTCACCAGACTGTGTGCCCGGTGTAACTGAGCTAATGCGCAAAGTGTGAATTTGTCTTTCATGCTGGCATAACTCCAAAATTGGTTTTATTTTTTGGTTAGCAAGACTTAAGGTGAGTAACACTTAAAAAACAAGTTTGCAAATATGCTTTGAGAGGAAATTTGTTGGAAAACCAGATTTGTGACAGTGTCTGTGGGAGCTGTAAGAATTTTAATGCATGTCAAGGGAAAAGGGATCATTTTCATGGTACAGAAACACCCAGGATTTCCTCATGTGCTTAGTTTGTCAGTGACTGAGCAGCCCTCTGTGTTTATCCAGGTATCTGACCTGCCCCATAATCAAATATTGTGCAGTCTGGCACATTACCTACAGAGCATGCCACTCCCCCCCCTTAAGTTCCTCAAACCCCTATTGCATTGATAGGGAGCAAGTAAAGTAGATTTCAGTATTCAGTAATTCATTGAAAACTTAAATAAATCACAGATGGAATTCATTGATGTGAACAAGATCTGAAACGGCTTTTAATCAGTCTTCAAAAAATGTTAGAAGAGCCCATTAGGTTCTTTATAGGATTCCTTGACTAAGTCCATCCAGATGTGTGCATTGATAATCACAGCACCCAGGCACGACTGGAGACTAACAATGGAGGCCAACCAAAAGGAGAGACATACCTGTCTCTGTTCACACACATGAAAATAGCACTGCTGTAGGATGGAGTTTCCTCAGATTTCCTAAACCAGATGCCTTCAATTGGTGTGTTAGACCTTAATTACAACAGCACATGTCATTACTCTGTGGTGAAATTTCAGGACCCTTGAAATTGTGATGCTGCACCCTATTCTATAAGCAAGAGATTTTTAAAAATGTGTAAAGATATTGCTCATACTTGCTTAATTGATATAACATCATTTCTGTAACCAAAATGTGCTTTTAATTCTTTTCACAAACATGCACTCATAGGTATATACTATACTTGCGGACTCAGGAGGGAATGTAGCTGATTTATACTATATATGACAATTATGTTAATGTCCTTAATGGCCATCCTATTGGTGGAAATGCATGTTTTTTGTTTGCACACATATGCCATCCTACATAATACTGAGACAGCAATACCGTTTTAGCTCATCTCAAGGCTCAAGACTAAAGGACTAAAGGCTTTTTCTGTCAGGGCCCTTCAGCTTTGGATCTCCCTACCTGAGGATCTGAGTCTTGCACAATCAGTAACATCTTTAAAATCACTTGTTAAAATATATCTGTTTGAAAAAGCTTCTAATTATGTTTTATGATAGTTTAAGTTTCCTAGCTGCTCTTTGTTTTATGTCATTCTCTAGTCTTTCCTGGTTGTTTTATTTGTTTATTTTTTGTCAGTCCTATTCATTTTTATTCATATTTGGGGCATATTTAGTTTTTAAATTGCTGGATCCTTTTTTTAAGTTGATGTGGTTTTGTTTCAGTTTTTGCTTTCCTCTGTAAAGCACCTTTTTAATATTGTTTAGAACGGTGCTATGTAAAGTTCATTATTGTAATCATTACCTGTGACCTGCACTGCTATCTTGACTTTTTTGCCTATAATTTCATTTTGTAAAAATACTGTCTTGACTTTGTTTCAGGTGAGAAACAACAGCTGTCCAGTGCAATGCAACGCAGCCACTGACCCAATCCCAGATAACACACAGCAACGCAGGTTTGGCAGGGAGCTGAGGAGAGGGTGTCCTTGTGCCTCTGATACAGGTTTGATACCAAGCATTCCTGTCAATACAGCTGTTGACTGTTAGTTAAACCAGACATGTGCAGATGTTTAAGTACCACAGTACAACTATTTTTGCCAAATTTATTGCAGTATACTCTACAATATTATGTCTGAATGATTTAATGTAAAATGCAATTTAAGCATTTAGTGCCTCATTGACTTCCAAGACTAATTTAAATTACAAAAAAATGTTATATATATATATATGTGTGTGTGTGCGTGTACATGTGTATATGTGTGTGCACATATATGTTTATGTGTGTGTTTTTTGTGTGTGTGTTATGCTTTATTGTAAAACATACGCTTCCAGTGAATATAGCTTATTGGCAAAGTAGTGTACATTATAGTCAGATGTAAATTTAAACATTTCTGGTCGTTTTTAAACAAATGTAAATATTTTCCAATACAGTACTGTCGTGTTTTTCCAAATTACGAAATGGTTCATGTTCTTTGCTGAAGGAAATATACAAGGGAAATAGTTCAGACTGGCACCCATTAAATTGGTGCTGATTAAGTAATGGATTAATTGATTGTTCGTTACAGCATTGTGCATTTGCTGTGTTGTGGTATGTGACCATGTACAAACACATTAATGTTTTGAGAGCCAAACACATAGGGAGCCTTGGGAGGCTGAAACTGGAGCTGTATGTCAGTGTAGGAGAGACCTCAAGGATTTGGGGGTCAGACGAAAAGGTGCTCTGAGGCCTGCGCCCCACTATCACAGCTGCCAGCCTCTCAGCACAGACATGAGAGGCCCCACTCTGGCACGATGGTTTTACTTGAAGCTGGTTTCAGCAGCTTGGAGGTGGCTAATACTGAACAGTTATCACTCCGCTTCTTGAGAGCCGCAGTTGCTTTCTTCTTGTCATCACACAGACTCTGTTGCTGCTACATTGCAATTTCTCCCCAGTCAAAGCTTTCCTTGGCAGGGCTTGAGCCTAGTGCTGAGGCCTAGTGGCAGCTGAGGCCGCGGCTCAGTCGCCCTGCGTGCCGCTGCGAGTGGTGGTCTGCTATGCTTGTGCAGCGTTTGAAAGTGCTCCCACTGTCTGTGGAATGCAGCACTAGGCGTGTTGGATGAGGGGCCTCCCAAAAGGGAGAGGAGGGAAGGGGGCGGGGAACGCAGAGAGACGGGGAAGGGGGGTGGGGGGTGGGGGTGGGGGGGTGACCTTTGAACAGTGCCGTCAGGAAGTTATGACTCAATTTTCAATTGGGGCAGTAAAACAGAGCAAGAGCATGGAAATAGTGGAGAGATGAAAGATGGAGAAGGAGAAAGGGAGGGAACATGATGACACAGATTGTAAGGTGAAGCCTAGAGAGATAAGATTGTAAGAGAGCAGTGAAGGGTTTGTGAAGTCGATGAGGTCGGTGAGACACTGGGGAATCGTGGGTTCTCTTGCAGTGACAGCTGAGGAAAACCAGATCGCGGCCAGCATTTCTTATCATTGTCTCTTGTTCAGAAACAAGGCAGCCAGTCTGATAGTCTGATAGAGTTTTATTCCGAAAGCTGTTTTTGTGCATTTTTGTAAAGCTAACATTTTGCATGACTGTCATGCACTATAGGTCAGGCCATCTGTAGAAGGTGAAGGGGAAGGTGGGGGTGGCAGCTCCAGGATGTTCCCTCTCAAGCGTTACAGTGATGTGGACAGGAGCCTCGGGCGCCTATGAAAGGAAAGGGCTCATGTGGAGATGCCGGAGCCTTTGTTTCCAAGGAACTACCTCAACCTTTACATTTCCTGTCCTGAACTCCCACACACACACGTTCGTGCAAATTGGCACGCACACACAGTGGGACAAATGTATTAGAGCGCATTCATTGTAATCAGCACAATCTTCTGCACGTACACCGAGCCAGAAAGATATAGATGCATACTACACCTACATATCCACAATAAGTGGATATGTAGGTGTTCTGATTCATGTGTGCACAAATGCACATTTTGTGGTTAAAAATATTCCTATAGACAATCACACCCTTGCATGCAGCATACGCTGCCAAAAGAAGGAAAAAGATGTTCATATTTCATGTTATGTAATCATTGTAGTCAGTAGAAATCATCTACATGCAAGTGAAGATGTAGAATAATGGTCTGATGTGCCTTAGTTCTTGGCAGATTGAAACCTCTCGCACTAATCAGTCAGAAGTCAGATGCTTAATCCCAGTTGGCACACTGTGACTGGATCACAGAGGATGATTGATAATAGTGGTAATCACCAGTTTACCCACAGCAGTATGGTATGATCCACAGTGTGGTTTTTATCTATCAACACTTGCATGTGTATGTGTGTGTATTTAAGTGTATAGCTCGGTGCCCACTGCAGCTATGATGCCATCCTCTTTCGTCAAGTGAGTGTAGTAAAAGCCAAGCATTATTCCCTTGCCCAACTGGAAAACCTGATCATTGTTGCCATCAGTATTTTATCATCTGCAGCACTTATATTCCAGGAGAAACTCTTGATTCAGTGCCCTTTTCATGACAAGCTAAAGAAAGCTTATTTATCCCATGTTCATATTTGATCTGTCTGCTTATGTGGCTTTTGTTTGGCTTCTATCGTTAAAGTCATCTGTCCAGTGAGAAAGTAAAAGGAAAATCGGATGTGCAACATGTTGTTATCCCAGGGAAGTGAAAAAGCATAGTGACAGTGTGACAGAGGTCTGGTTCTCAGAAGTACGTTGGACGCATGGAAAACTGAAAAGAGGCTAAAAGCTCTGGCAGATCCTGGATGTAATGCAATCCAATGCAACCACAGTAAAAGGCTGTTGATTTAGGTTGGGCTAAATGGAGTGAGCTTCTTTATGTTGCAGCCCAGGGAATGCCTCAGATCACAGCATGAGGTTTGGGCCCTGATATGATGTGGTTTGGTCAGGGATGGCGGGAGGGAGTTTGGGGCCAGGGCTGAGGAGAATGCTTCTGTCACAGCTGAAATTTGTAAACTAATTGACCACCCATACACAGCATTCCTGTTCCACTGGCCTTTCTCTCGAGACCGACAAACAAACCCAGAACTCAGGAACACCTCCACCAGACCAGGCCAACAGACTACAGTTTGGTTAATTACATTTTCCTTTTCTCCCTCTCGCGCTTTCTTTTTTGCTCACTCTCTTGCTTTCCTGAGCCTGGTGTATTGGTCTGTGTAGTTCATCTCCCTTGGTACCCTAAGTTAAACGTCCTTGTAATGTCCGACAAGCCAGAGGTAAAATCCACTGTGTTTAGCTTTTCTGCTGTTGTTTCTTCGTTTCCTAATTATTCATTATTAGTAAGTCTACAGGCTCGTTTTCCTCCTTTGATGAACCTTTTCAATCTCAAATATCTCCAAATGGCTGGGTACAAAAATGTGGTTAAAGATGTTTTAGAGTAAGGTAAAAATAAACAAATCCTATTCACCACAACCAAAAAGAGTGGAAAATGACAGGGTTGTAAAATCAGGTTTAGTACAGCACTGGGCAAAAGGAAATCTGAGGTGCTGATGCCAAGGACAAAGGTCAAATGACAACACAAGGTCAGATTACTAGAACAGTTATAGAACATATAACAGAGTGTAATTAGTGTTTGTCCATTTGTCATATTCTAAATGTAATGTACAAGTTTTGCTTATTTATTTGCAGGTTAGAATGTGTTCTTTTGGGCTCAGCTTTTTGGCTGGCATTTCATTTGGTGAGAGATTGAGCTGTATGTCATTTCATCTGAGGCAAATATTGATGACAGAGGTTTGGGCATTCCCTGCATTCCTTATGGAACGACCATAGGACAGGTTCTGCACTCCCGTCTTTCTTATTATTATTTCCTCACTCTCATTAATCATGTGTTCTGCTCCTATTTTACCACCTCTGCCAAAGGCTTATAGTGGTCTATCACATTCCCTATGGCTATAATGACATTTAAAGAAATGGTTCAGTATTTTGGGTTACACGCTTATCTGCTTTTGTTCTGAGAGTTAGATAAGAGTTAATACCACTCTCATATCTGTTTGTTAAACATGAAATAGAGATAGAAGACAGATTGCTTAGCTTAGCATTAAGAGTTTGACCAAAGGTAATGACACCCACAAATAAGTCTAAAGCTTGCTCATGAGCATGTTACACCTTGTTTTTTTTTAATCCGTACAAAAAGTGAAGTGTAAAAACTAGACGTCGGTCAGTATTAGCACATTGAAAATATAACGGTATTTGCATATGTGTCAGCTGATGAATAATAAATTGAAGTACAGAAATGACAAAAATAAGTTTTAAAATGGTATTACCTTTCTATAGTTTGTCTACCAGTGTATTGACAAGTTTATTTTTCAACTGTAAAATGTCATACCCGGTATATTTATTGGTCGCAATTGTTAAAAACTAATTTAAGGGAATCTTATTGAAAATGTTGATTTTATGTTATTAGTTGTGCAAAGAAAATGAACATCAGCCAATATATCATTATTGGGTTTTCTCAAATATCGCAGTATATTAGCAGTATCTGCCTCCTGAAGCAGTCAGGCTGTGGTAAAAATCGCAGCTTCAAAGATAGAGGCATCAATCTTTTCATCTAATTCTTGACAGAAAGTGAATTAGCTTTTTTCCCAAAATGTTGAAAAGGTCCTTTTTAAAAATGATTTCAAAGATTTCCTCCAGTAGAGATAACTGTAGTCCATTTCCACCTAAACGACAGTTTTATGTTTCGAATATCAATTCGTTCCATGTGTATGTAATGAGGTGATGTCAGCAGTCAGCTGTGAGCATGGCAGCCTAATGGAGGTATAAGGCAGAGCAGACTCATTGGTTGGAGGAATGTGTGAACACAGTGACAAAACCATTTATTTGCAGGCACTTCCACAGTGAGATCTAGCACCCGCAGCCCAAGTGCAACCCCAGGGAAGACACAGCTGCATGCGAATGTTGTAGCTCCAACCCGGCTCACTTTGAATGGCCGACATGAGAGTGGCCCTGATCTCTTGGAGCACCACCCATCTTGTCTGATATTCTGAGTGCACAAACTGAGACATTCCAGATGTGCAAACTGCCTGTGACAAATGATTGCACTTTGGATTTTTAGCTTTCGCATACTGCAGGCTTCTTGTACAGTGAAGAGGGTCTTGGGCTGAGAGTTTTCCCCTCACTCCAGCTTCAGTAACTGGAGCAGCACCACAGAATGTGGACAAGACCTCTTGTGGATTGCAATGTTACAGAGAGCCTCAAGGGTGGGGCTATGATTTAATATTGACCTTTTTCAGTACCGGACAGCCTGCACTGACAGGACTGTGGGGACTCTGTGTCATTTAGTGAACTGTTGACTGGATTAAATCAACTTGAATAATTCAGATCTTAGGCACAGCACAAAACAAAGTTGGTTTCGTTTTAGTTTCAAGCCATAACCCTTTGAGAAGAGAGGAGTGAAAATAACATCTATTACTGCCAGATTAGTCACTGCATATTAGGGGGTGATGTTGGTTTTGATTGGATTCCAACTCTACTCCAATTTCTTCTGTGGTTGCATGAAATATGTCCTTTTTAAATTCACAACTGGAGTCTCGAGGTGTGCTCCATGTTTTAAAAGGCATTATAGAAGCCCATTGATTTCTCCATTTCATTAAACAGGACTTGCACTATGCCATAGCTGATGTCATTCTACTGTTTCCTGTCATTTTCCAGCTCAGGCACTGTTCCACATACCCTTCTTCAAAGTCCGTCCAGTCAAACCCTGACATGATTGATTCTTTTACACTTCATTTGTAGCATTCATCAAAATTTCACTGAATCATGAAACTTGGGCTGACTACTGTCCAAAGTAATCAAACCACAGCAAAAGAAATGCTAGGCCCTCTTAGGACATGGATTTCCCCAGTGAACTAATTTCCTAATACAAAGAGAACAAATATGCTGCATTGAAAATATTCCCCAAGCAATCCTGCATTCAGAGTTTTCCCTGTAAAGTTTGCCTGAGGCAGTTGCATCACCCAACATTTTATAAGATTCTCATTTTGCCAACAAGTCTCATATTGGCACCAGGATTGTTTGGGAGAAAAAATGTAGGCCTGTTTTCTAGACTGCTACATTTGTCTCACAGTCTTGGATTAGGCTGCTTGATTGCAGTTGAAGTCACAGGCAGTATTTGCATGAAGTTGCCCACTCCCCACTCCCATTGCAACACTCTGGTGCAAATGGAGATTACTGTCAGAAAAAGACGGCAGAATTTAACAAGAATGCTTCCAAGATCTTAACTACTCCTGCGTCTGAGTGGAATCTTGCACATGTTCATGTCTGCATATGTGTGCTCATGTGTTTGAAGTACTGTTAGTAGGAAGATTGTAATCGCAAATGTCATGTATGACCAGCTGTGGCGTGTCTGAGACATTGCCTGATTATAATCCAGACACACCTACAAAAGAAAGGGAGGGGATTCTAAATCTCTTAGGCACTCAATGTAATTTTTCTGTTGCAGCAGCTAACATAATAAAAGTAAGGATGGTTTCACATAAAACACACTTTTGGGGAGACGGCTTTCATTCATTGGTACTGACATATTATTTGATGTACATTGTTGGTACATTATGGCTGGCTTTATGCACTATATGTTGTATAATGAGAGGACGCTCGGATTTAGCAGTTTATTCATCTTTTTTCCTATAGCTGGACTGTGTGGAAGTGGTGCTCCACGACTGCGGGTTACATTGTGGGACCAGCGAGGAAGTGTTGTGGAGGGGCTATGAGGGCGTTGCTAGGCAACAGGGTGGGCAACTTGGCGTAATGAGTGCGGGGCTCAGGAGCTGTCTGCTCAGTGTTCCAGGTCCTGACAAGAACAGACAGGCTGGCCTGGGACGGCCTGCATGGAGCTGCCACCACGGCCACCTGCTCACAGCAATCATCACCAGTGCTCCAGCCAGCCACCGATACAGCATACAGACCCAATTAAGAGCTCTGCATGTCCCCCTCCAGCCAGCCATCACTAACACTCCTGCAAGTCTGACAAGGCTGCCTTTTTTCCCCTTAGCAAATCTCTAATTAACAACGTTGGTAGTGGAGAGGCCGGGCTGTGCAGGGCTGCTGAAAAGGGCTGGGACACAGCTCGGGTAATCAGCTTAAATACAGGTTTATTTCCTGCCCCCTGTGCCTTGCTACTTCCAGCAGAGATTGCATTCTTTTATCTGTTTATCTCCAATTTCCTCTGACTTGTAACGTGTCTCTTGGACACACTGTCACCTCCACTTGAAGCCAGACTGGCTGTTCCTGCGATGGTCAGATGGTTTCAGAGCAGTGATCAGAGTGGGTTTTGGCAGGACATAGCTCTCAACAACATCTCTGTCTGTTCCATTACTGCCTTACCACCTCCACTCCCACCTCACTGAAGGCCTCTCATCTTAGCAGCAGAAACACTACTAAACATCTAAAGGATCACAGATTCTCATATTGAAATATACCCTTTCATCAGATTACATTTAACCATATAGTTTTGCAACCAAAGTAACCTAGTAAAGATAGAGATCAATCACAATGTTTTGTCCTGTTACTGGGCAACACCAGATTTTAATTTGTTAAAATGGGAAAAAAATAAGGGAGAAAATTATATTGTGAAATGACCTCATTACCAGAGCAGGATTAAGAGAGTTGTGTGTTCCAGCCGAGAGCAGAGGAGGCAGGAATTTCCTTTCAGTGGGGAGGTGTTATTGTTGGAGCCCTTTGCAGAGCCGCTGGATGAAATATCCTCTTCCCCGTTTTGGGATTGACTCTTGATACAGGAGCACCACTCTTGATTGCAGGGAATCGTGCCAAATCATCTGCCTTGAGCAGACAGAAATAATATAGACTGATTTACATTTAAATCGCAACAATGGCAAAGTGAAGAGGCCATTTGTTCATTATTATTATTATTACTATTATTGAATACATTTGCAAGTGCATTTTATTTTTCATCCATAAACCATATGACACATCTTTAAAGTCTTCTCTGGCTTGTAAGGACAGATTTCTGCTCTTGGATTCGGATGTTGCAATTAATAAGATTGGTTGATAATGATGCAGTATTGGACTCTATATGAATCCTAGGGTACTTTATAAAGTTTTTTGGCCAACATTGAAAGAATAGGCTGACTTCATTTTCTGGGTGTTTTTTCCTGTTCTGTTCCCAGAATCGAGATTGATGGTGTTCACTGTGGAGGACAAAGTATGAACGTGTTTTTGTTTTGTTTGTCATGACAAGCTTGAAAACATTGTGTGTGTTCATTTAGTTAGAGCTTGCAGGCAACCTTCTCAACAAGTATGTTATTCTATGATAGGCCTGTTTTGTTAGTTTGCAGAAATATATTATTGTATATTTTAACACTGTTGCTTTGAAAAACAATTTTTTTTTCACTTTCCCGCGGGTTGACTTACCCCAAAGCTAATTCAGCTAATGGGTGTAAGTAATGTGATGAACTTCTGGCTTGTTAAGGGTTGTTCACTTGGTCACCCAGTGCATGCTGGTATAGGTTTCGACCCCCTTGATCCTGAACAGTTAAAGCTGTGTAGGAAATGAATGGATGGATAATTCAGAAGCTAAGCAGCAGAGGGTGCTGTTTATCAGAAGGGGTGAACCACTTGCACTTGTTTAAGAATGACTTCAATAGATACAAATAGAAAATGTGTTGATATTTCAATAATGAAACGATTTTGTTTCTTCTAAAATGTTTTTAGTATTGATTTTCACAGTGTATGTAATTCAGCAATCAAGATACATCTGTTTTCATGCTGGTGTGTTAGATATTCAGTTGAAGGTGTTCACTGTGATGTGTCACATATTAATTTGAGCTGCATAAACCCATGACAGCTTAGGTGTCAGATGACAAGCATCAGGGGACTAAATCAAAGGAAACCACTTGAGCAGCACCTGGAAACACCTCTCAGATGAGACACCATACAAACACACGATTTCCTGTTACACTGAAACACACAGCCCGGCAGCCTGTGCGCACTCCCAGAGTTCATCTTTCCATCATGTGTTTGTGTTAATTTTGTCTTCACTAATGGAAGTCTCCAATTCTAAATGTTGATTTTTGAATATAAAACACTATATATTTTTTATTTTGCATTTTTTATGCCATTTTGTGAGTTGATGATTAGATGTGCTGAATTAGGTAACATAAGCGGATATATTTTAGCTGTTTTAGTTATTTAAAACATTTGTTACTTTTGGTAACAGTAATGGAATTGGGTAGGCTGAAAGCTCATTGAGCTCTCCTTTCATTGCCTACCATGCATGGAAACTTGTGTGCTGCCCAACACCCAATCTGTTCATGTACAGGCAGTGGTTTCAGTGCAGGAGGTTCAACAAATACCTAAATGGGGAGAATTGGGTGTGGGGCTGAAAAGAGGGGGGCAGTCTAGCACCAAGCTGCACTCTTTACCTGCATTAGATCATCAGCTGAAAAAGGGTAGGGCGTCAGTCACCACCTCCAACCCCCTTCGCTCTGGTAGCCCCTCCATGACTGATTGTACTGAACATGCAGATTTTTTTCTGTCGTGAACAATGAATTTGTAGTACCCAGTCCCCCAGCCGGGCTGTGAGGAGAGAGAGGGGAAGAATGATGAAGGGGGCTATCGTTGCTCCGACTGCCCCAGGACTGGCAGTGTCTACTCTGGTGAGCCTGGTCTCCAGGGCCCTCGTCTCACTTAGCCCCTCAATATCCCTCTTTCTCTCTGTGGGGCCAGGGCTGCTCTGGATGAAATTTCAGCAGGGGTATGTGGGAATGGTTCATGGAGTTTAGCACCTTCTTTAACATTGGCAAAATAAATGACTTCTCCTAATGCTCTAATTGGTGGCAGTTTGATGATCAGGTATCACCGGCCTTCAGGGCTGAAGAACCTTGTTGTTTTGCTACAGCTGAGTGAAAGAGCCAGTCTGTACCTGTTGCTTCTAAGATTTTTTATTTTTTTTCAAGTAAGGAGGGAAAAATGCTTGGTGGCATGTGGTCTGTCGGTTCTTCTGAACTGTCTTTTTTCCATGAAGTCAAAGTAAAGCATTTGACATTTTAAGTTAAGCCTGGCTACTGATCTCTCCTCCTCAAAATCCCTGCCCCCTGGCTGGGATCTGCGTGTGAATTGTGAATCAAATGAGTGGCTTAAAAATGGTTCAGCCTCTCTCTCACCCCCACCCTCTCTCACTCTCTCTTTGTCTCTCTTCGTGTGGTTTGGTAGGTGACTGTCTAGGCTCCTTTATGGTCTGTCCATGTGTTAAAGATTTTAAGAACAAAAACAACCAGGGGTGGATAGAAGCACCTATAATCTACAGATTACCTCCTAACTTTTCTAAAACTCTCAAGTCTCAAAGTCAGAGTCAGACCCCTGCTGTTCTGCTGCACCAACAGTAAGGCCCATACTGGCAGACAAGATGTGTGTACTCAGTCTTGCTGATCACATTGTCTCACCTACTACATCATTTGACTACATCAAATACATCACCATCACTCTGCAGCTGAACTGACTGAATGAGCTCTCGGCCAGTTTTTGACGTCACTGAATGGCACAGTTTCTTTCACAAAATAATCCTTTGATTCAGCCAACATATTTTTTCCCTCCTGAGGAATACATAATTCCCATGCCAAACCTTTTAACCTGTGCCAGAATGGGCTTGTCACACTGCCTTGTATATAAAACGAGGTAAGTAAACTGAATTAATGATCAGTGAATCAGGAAGATCACAGACAGGCTGGGTCTGTGCCCATCACAGGCTGATGTCGAGTAGTGGATAAAAACAACTGTTTACTTATTATCTGTGGAGCAGAAGTAGACATACTGTGTGTGTGTGGTGTGATGTGTGGTGTGTGTGTGTGGGTGTGTGTGTGTGTGTGTGTGTGTGTGTGTGTGTGTGTATATATATATATATATATAGCAAATACTGTAAAAGAAAGTTTTCTTTTTCATTTACCGGCTAAGGATGGTATGTTGCTGATTGTTTTTTAATACAAAATGCAGAGTGAGCAGTCCACTTTGTCTTCCCACAACCCATTCCTTTTTTTGTATTGTTTAAGGGGGTCACAGGAAAGTTTTGAAAGTTGAAACCTGTCAGAGACAGTGTTCTTACTTCAGAAATAAACATAAACCACATTGTTTTGTTGCTTAACCCAAAGAATGCTTAGTGTGCTATTTGCAAGTAGGTTTTGGGCAGTGTGAGGTAAAACCTTTTATATGTGAAGTGAAGGACAGTGGACAGTGGTACAGTGGTGTCAGTTTGTTATTGTACTGTATGCCTCATGGCTGCAGCATGTCACTTTCCATCACTTTCCCAGGTTAGCCCTGTGTAAGGCTTTAGGCTGGCTCAGTGTTTACAATACCTCCCATTCAGCCTGCTGCTCCTCAATGAAATTTCTATTTATAGAGGCCACTGGCGTGCAGAGAGTCATCTGCTTGTTCTGAATGAGGTCTGGTGGTTTTGACAAGGTTAGCAGGATTAAAACATTTGGGGGGGGGGGCTGAAGGACAGGTCACAGGGGCTCGTTGGGGTGAGAAGGCCACCACGAGAAGACTGGCTGCCTTTATTGTATGTGATGGTCAGTGTCAGCACACTATTTAGTTAAATGCTGGACATGTGATGAAGCTGAGTTAGCCAAACATTTACTCAAAACCCAAACTCCAGTTTTATCCCTTTAATGTGGCGGTCGTGTCTGCCCTTCAACTACACTGACGCCAAGTATGCATAGATTTCTGTTCTTATGACGGGAAGTCAATATAAAGTAAGAGCTGTTACAACCAGTCAGTAGTGTCATGCACATTGATGTAATGATTTGACAACACTGCCCCATAGATGGCCCTTAGGGCCCCACCCATTCTCCCCACCAATAGTTCACAGAGAAAGAGGCATTCTCCAATCAGAGGCTCACTTTTGTCAAAGTGAGGCATTTCATTGCCTGGAAAATATTTTTGTTTTTGAATACAAAATGTTTATGACCGATGTACTAATGAACTGAATAGTTGTTGTCAATTTGTTTAAAGGTGCCTTATTGTGCTACTGCACCTTTTGACTAATGTTGTTGTGTGGAGGAAATGTTTTCTGCAGAATTGAATCGTGGCAAAATAGAATCGGGAAAATATGGCAATTTCCTTAATCCTTGCAGAGTTTTTTCCCTGTCTGCGTCTTTGTTTTGATTCCTCAGTGTGTGATGGTGTTTCCCACACAGTGGTGCTGCAGCCAACTTGCCCTGCTCCATTGTGCTGCTGGCCTCTCTTTGAACCTGTACAGCTATAAACATGGCTAAGTGCTCTCCAGCAGAAGCAGGCTTGCAGGAGGACAATACTGTGACAGGAATTTGCAGTACACTGTCCCCAGCCACGCACTGGAGCAAAAGGTAGACGGAGACAAGAGGCTGGATGAGGCACTTGAATACAGCTCAGTTACTACACCCTCTGACCCTTGCAACAAATCTAAGCAAAGATGTCTGTCAGAAACACCCACAAACTCAACACACATACCATCATCATCATCTGCCTCCCGTGTTCCTCCAACCTCAGGCTATTCTCTCCTCCTAGCAGAGTTCAGCCAAACCTAAACAGAGAACTGATCTTTCTCTCTCTTTTAATATCGAAATCGAGCCTCTTGCTGATCTCTGTAAGCTGCTGATTTGGCTTCAAAGATTTGGCCAGCTATCTCCCCAGTATCTCCCAGAAAAACATTGTCACTGTGTGGTCAGGATAAGCTGTGTTGGGATGAAGTGCAAATGAATGCCAGTGTGGTCGTGTTTGGACAATTTAGCAAGGCTGCAGAGTAAAAACCCCCAAAGTCATCTAAACATAGGGACTCCTAAACCTCCCAGTCTCTCACAGTCTTGACTGAGTGGCTAGATGATAGACGGTCTCTAAGATGACTTAAGAGGGATACTACCCCAGAGCAGTGGACAGCTTTGAGCAGTTTATGCCATACAAATCAGCATTTTTTCCACTCTTTAAAAGCCTTAAGTTTAACCTTGTCTTTTGATTTGCTGAGAGCCCTGTTTGTCTCTCACATGTGTATTTTTGCAGTGCCCCTGCTCTGAGGTCCTCCTCTTCAGCCACAGCCCCCCTGAGTAGAAACCCTGCCACCCACACAGCTCAGATACCATCTTGTGCATAAACACAAGCATAAGGGGTCTCTCTAACACATATATACAATATATACAATATATACATAGTGTATTAACATATACATATGCACATGCAATTGCTGGAAGATATTGTAGGGTAATTACTAGGTCTACATTGTGTAGAGTCTTTGTCTATCATGTATGGGTACCTACCTAAAACACCTTATCCTAAATCATGTTGATTTTGTTGACACAAATGCACATTCTGGCCCCAACATAAATTATGCTGGTTCTTAGTGAGCGTTGAGACCTTCCAAGTCAGTGCAGGGTTTACTCAGATCAGAGACAGTTTCATTCAAGACTTCAATTAAGGCCTCCACAACCCTTGACTCATTTTCCACTCTCTAATTTTTCTAATGGCTGGGACAGGAGGCTGGGAACAGCACAGCCAGCTCTGCACTGCTCATTAGCTCTAGCACCGCCGCCCGCGCTGCATTTAACTTAATAATGAGGCCAAATTAACAGCAGCCCTGGCCTTGCTCCAGGTGCATTGTGGGTGAGACTGAGGGTTTGGAGGACGAGAGGGGGAGTACCTGGCCAGCTGAGGGGGTTTAGACAAAGCAAGGCAGTAATGACTGGAAACACAACATCTTAGGACTGCCTCCTCGGTCTCTAAATGACTATCTACTCCCACCCATTCACTCCACCCAACATCTACCATGTCTATTGTGCCTGTGATCTAAAATCTGCCGACTTTTGTCAAGCTTTAATCCGCATTAATTGCCTCTGTTGAACCAAAGCATAAAAATATTCAATACATTTGCCATGAGGACTGGGCCAGATTACACAGGAGAATGGGTGGAGGGAACTGATATGTGCCAGGGTGCTGTGCAGGGTGGGGTGGATGGGTGGAGACGACATGTCCTCATCTCCTGGTGCGCGGACACTGTACAGCCGTGGTCGTCCTCCAGCTTAACCCTGTGCCAAAGTGGCTGCTGCCAAGGGCTAAGTGTTAATGAATCTAGGCAGCCAGGGAAAGAGTACAAACAAACAAGGCCTTGGATGACAGACACTTTCTTTAGTCTATATATGCCCTCACTCATGATTTATTTTTTGTTCTGCATTATGTGCTTCTAGAGCCAGCTTTTTACTGTTGCATTTAGAGGAAATGCCACCCAAGTCTGGCAAACACATGCCCGCAAGTCATTTTGTATCACACATAATGTACATGTTTTCACCACTCAAACAACAGGCGGCGAGTGTGTGCATTTCATGCTGCAGTGAAGAGCGTCATTGGGACTATGCTGATAAATATGTAGACGTATGTAAGTCCTGATAGCTTTGTTTCTTACACTTGACCACATCATAACTAATATCTTTGTATCCCAAATTCCTTTGAGTATCCCCAGTTTGTGCTTCTCATGTAGTGACACTATCTTCAAGTCACAGCTAATTATGTGTTTTTCCCAAAAGAAAAATATCAAAAATTATGTTTGAAAAACTCAGTCATGGGGCGTCGAGTGGCGCAGTCTAAGCAGGCGCCCCATATGCAGAGGCTACAGTCCTCGCTGCAGTCGGCCCCGGTTCGAATCCCGCATCGGACGGCCCTTTACTGCATGTCATTCCCTCTCTCTCTGCCTCCCCATTTCCTGTCTCTCTATACTATCCTATCCAATAAAGGTACAAAAAGCCCCCCAAAAAATACTTAAAAAAAAAAAAAATTCAGTCGTTTGACAGCACTTACTCCTGTTCTGCAGCTATTTCCAGACTCCTCTATGGATAATAATTTACTATGCAGTGGGTGGAATGTTTTTTTCATTTATTTGGTCAAAAGAGTCTTTAAGGATGCTGGAAATACCTTCACAACAGTGTTACCTGTTGTTGAACACTTGACACATGAAGAGTTTAACAATAATTCATTTTCCAGAAAAACGTAAGCTGAGCTCTCTGACTCAAATGTAATGGTAATAAATGAGAAGCACAAACTGGAGCCACAGTAATGCTGGAATGCCGTGTTAATGTGATCTTGCTAACATATTGCAGTTTTGGGGGGTCAGGTGAGGTCTCTGAAAGCAGCATTACCTCCAGCTCTGTGCCAGGTGATGACAGCATCAGCTCCCCAGAAGCTGCTTTATGTTGTGGAGAATATAGAGTAGAGTGTTTGTTCACCTGCTGAAGGACTGGCAGCCAATAACCTCAAACATCAGTTGCCAGTAAGGTGGTCATGTGACTTCTCTCCTGCTATCGTACCCCTGATGTGAACCCTGACCTCGTGACAAGGTTAATTCTAATTCCCTCTGTGGAGCATTCAGGAAACAAGTTCCCATTTTCTCACTCACACTCACTCAGTGTAGTGACAGGATGCGCTCTGTTTAGAAAACCATGTAATAGCATAGTTTTAGACTGCTGTTATATTAATGACTTGGCACACTTCAGACTGTTAATGCAGTGTACAAGCCAGAGGTGACGGGGTTGATGCATACATCAGGATTTGATCAAGTGTATGCGTTTGTGTTACTGTAATTTATTCTGACTCACTTTAGTCAACAGTGAGGGAATGACCATGCATTAATTGAAGCTTGCTTGTATGTGCGTGTGTACAAAAATGAAAAAATATACAGTGACTGCCTGCAGAATTTCTGTGTACTATTAACAAAGAAAATATTATTTTTTTAAATGAAGAATGACAATGCTATTTGACTCCTTATGAAACTATGTGGTTTTGCCTGTTCTCTGAGCTGCATATGTACATTTTCCATGACCTGGTTTTCAACTGGCAAGCAGCCTGGCACATTGTAGGTAATTGTACAAGTTTCCCCTCCGGGTAGACGTTGTTTTTTTTAACCAAAGCCTTTGATATTTCAACTTTTTATTCAAGCTTTCAATGTCTCCCAACAAAATGACTCAGGAATACATTGCCACTGAGTCAAATGTATTTGCATCCCTGGACATTTTTATTAACATTCTGGTGTTTCTCATTACAAAGAATACTAAATGTTTGGAAGTCATTTGGTGACTTGCAGGAAAACATAGCCTAAGTAATATCCAACAATAATAAGGATAAAATTAGTGTGTTTTTCTGCTTTAGCCTTAGTGTCTCGTTGACTTTGAGAGAATCAAACTGAGCATCATCTCTGCCAAGAACTGGCTGCTCATGTTGTGAACATTATGATTTTACTAATAGTTTGTTTCAATATAAATTGAATATGATTTCAGTATAGTTCTGCAATGTTTATGTACTTTGTGTATTTAAATGACTAGAAGGAGACTCAGTGCCGTTGGCCTATAATTTCTTCACATTCATCATCCCAGCCGTGTGTGTGTGTGTGTGTGTGTGTGTGTGTGTGTGTGTGTGTGTGTGTGTGTGTGTATGCCTATGTGTGTGCGTATGTTTCTATGTGTTTAGAACAGAGCCCCTGGTGTTTGGACAAAGCAAACACACTATCATTACTGGCATGATTATGGGGCATTGAAAGTTTAAGCAAATATTCAAGAGGCTTTGTCTGTTTTTAGGATTTTTTGATATACGGATGACCACTGAAATAGCTAAAGCCCTGACAAGGCCGAGCGGAGCCTTGCTTTGTTCCCAGTCCTGACCTAGCCTTCAAATGAATGTTTGAGTAACCAAGAGGGCCCGCAATCTGCCTTCTCTGTAGACCACTAAAGAGCCAACTCATGTAAAGAAAAAAGGAGTGCCCTTTGACCGGAATAATTTGCCAAGTACACATCCTTCTACATTGCACAGTGAATTTATGTCGGTTGGACTAATACTTCTGTCACTGTTCATATGCCGGTTGCTTTTGACAGATTCTGAGGGATGCAGGAGCAATTTTTCAAGCCAATTTGAGAGCAATCAACCCCATATATTATGCAATTGGACACTAATTCTCATGCAATTTCTGTGGCCAGTTGATGCTTTATCTGAAAAGCATTGTGTATGGACTACTTTTCCCCATGTCAGCAGTGCATGTTTTCATTGTGCTGACATCACGTTGTGGACTCTATCCAAGGAGCTGTATTCACCATGAATTGAGAGACACTTTACACTTCAATTGGTTTATAACACAGTCAAACAAACTGGCACTCATAACAGTGTGAAGTTGGTAACTCTTTACCACGGGTACAAATAGCAAGTCAAGAGGAATTTACTCAGCATTAAAGGACTCCCACGTCTCACTCCAAGTTAAAATAATGTTGTTCTGGATATAATCATCCAATTAGGGTGAGGGAGGCAGGACTTGGCTGGGACAGGATCACATTTCAAAGACTTGTGTCTGCCAGCCTCCACACTGATGGTAAGATAGCCAATACTTAGAGATTGTGTGCAAGTTAGAAGGAGGAAAGCATTCCTGTATGCCTATGTATGATCACCTGCAACTGTGTTGCTAGCCTCACCAACAGTATGGAAGATGTTGTCCACATTGCACTGTTATCTGAAGTTCATCTTGAACATTCCTTCCTTATTTCTTTTGTTGTGGTCGGATGTGAATTTTCAGTGATTTGGATTATTGTTGGAGATGGCTCTTGAATTATTAATCTGATTATTAATGGGACATTAATTATGTCCTGATTTTTTAAAAAAAACATTGCTTACATGACCCAGGAGCTGTTGTCACCTTGGTACAAACCCAGCATTGTAATACTAAATGGCATATTAACATACATAACATACATAGCTGTGTAAACTGCAGTTTAAGGGAAAAGAACGTGTTTGGAGATTTTCCATCTTCTAGTACAAATGGGTGGACATTAAAGGTCACTTCTCTACTTTGTATTCTCTTAGAGAGTGTACTCGACCTTCCTCTTGTGTGTAAGAAAGTGTATAAGAGAAGAGGAGAGACATCCTGTCACTGACACGTTTACAGGCTGCCAGGCCTGCAGAGTGCTGGGGGTGTGGCCTGATGGCAGCAGTGCTGTCTGAGTAATTACAGGCTCCCTGGTAGATATTACTAAGGTCCCAACGATCCAGTCTCCACACAAGGCCACTCTCCCACTGTAGTTAAGGCAGTGGGGGAAAAAATCTTGACCAAAGAAAAGTCAGGGAATGAAAAAAACAAACCTTTTCCTTCTTTCTAGTCTAATTCAACAAGTATAGCTCTGTTTTCTGTGCACAGAGCTGTTTGGTTTCTGCCAGAAATATGTACCCCAGTATAGTCACTATTTTATTATCCAGCAGGGCTCCTGGTATTTTGAAAATGAGGTAAGCTCAATTACCAACAAAGGGCTCCTCTCAGGGGTCTGTCATCACACGGGGTTGAATGGGAGGGAGAGAGAGGAAAGAGAGACCCCTCTGCCTATGCTTTGATACTACAGGATTATGGGCACAGTGGCATGAATTGTAGCCATATTTCAGCTCAGTGTGTGGAGGCCAGATGTTGACATGCAGGACAGGACAGTAGTGAAGTGGTACTCCAGTTTTTTTTTTACTTTTACTCATCAGAGATGCTCTCATAAAATCTCCACAGAAGGAACTCCAGTTGTAGAAATAAACAGAAAGTTTTGTACTATTTCGGTATCTTTAGATGTTGTTGTGTAAGGGATTTTATGACTTAATGATGAGTTATTCTTGTTTTGTAATGAATTACTTAAGCTCTATTAAATATCATTCATGTCAATAATATTCTATTAAAGAGATAAGAATAATATAATATATAAATAAATACAGTAAACTACATGAATGAAAGAATACATTGTTAAATGAGCAAGTAACTTTATTTTCATGGCCTAACAACCCACTGTCATAAAAGGTGACATTATGAAATAAAAGTGTCATAAGAAAAATGCTTAAATATACAAATAAAATAGTTGTAATGAAATAAACATGAACTTCCTGGGAATTATCAAATTATATATTTGATGAATATACTGTTGATGATTCAGACTAATTGTATATTAGTCTGAATGGTGAAGTAAACATCAAAGATGCTTTACTACTAGCAGCAACTGCAGGAACTACGCTACCCTGGTGATGCAGATCTTCCATGATGGTATTCTTTGAAGCAACCACATTGCTGGAACCCTTCTCCGCATCGTCAGCAGGCAAGCTCAAACGGTGTTTCGCCCCTTAACCTGGACACCTCGCCTGAGTGGGGCAGCAAAAACTGACTAGTTTTCACCTGCGGAAGGGTTCCAGCTGTGGGCTCTCGTCAGCCACAGCCATCTTGAGCTGGTCTCGGCTGCCGATGCTATCTCCCTGGTGGCTTTCTTCAGCTGTTTAGGCTCAAGCCCCATCTTCTGGAGGAAGTAGTGCACTGATTTTGCTGGGAACCCCCGGCAGCTGACTTCGATGGGGCAGATGGTTGCGTGCCATCCTTTTGTGACAGCTTCGTCGATCAGGTCCTGGTATTTAGCCTTTTTCAGTTGGTGAGAAATGGCCAGCCTCTCTTCCCATGGCACTGTCAGTTCAGCGACTATGATGGTTTTCGTGCTCCTGGATAGCAGGATCATCTCCGGTCGCAGGGAGGTCACTGCCACGTCTTGAGGGAAGACAAGCCTTCTTTTTAGGTCCACACTTAACTCCCAGTCAGAGGCACGCTGCAAGATGCAAGGTGGGTTCTTTTTCGCCACGCTGTTGGTCTTGCGGGCCTTTTCCCCTTCCTTTACGAACACGGTGGCTTTGGGCGATCGGGCCTGGTTGCTGTTGGCTTTGATTCTCTGTTGCTCCACCCAGTTGGCGATTTCGCTGAGGATCTTGTCGACCATTTTTTTGCCTCATGAATGGATATTGTTGGCCTTGATCTGGAAATGCTGATTTTTGACTAAATGTTATTCAGAAGAGGCAGTATTTTGAAAAATAAAAAAGCCTATTTTTTTTCTCTATAAAACATTATGAAAATAAGAGATATAAAGAAATGGGCGAGAATAGCTTGTGATGGGCCCACCGTATGTGAATGGCAGAGGGCCTCCTGCTGTGGTGACGCAGTAGGCACCAGAGCTGTTTGGGTTCCAGGCTGTCCTAGGAGCCGCCTGACATCTCCTTGCTTCCTTATCTTAATGAACATTAACCGTTTCTGCTCTGTGTCAGCTCTGCAGCTTCAAGGAAGGGACAGGAAGAGAGAAAAAAAGAGCAAGGGAGTCAGAGTAAGAGAGCAAAAGAGATAGTGAGGGAGAGAGAGAGAAAGAGGGCCTCTGATAGAAAATTCCTGACAGCTGATAAGAGGGAGAAGGAGATCCAGTTTACTGCACAGATAGGGTAGGAATGTGCAGCCAGATGATGATGACTGGGTCCATGACTACACTGCCCCTATCTGTGCCTGCCAAGACACATCACCACTGACTGCCTGCATGCGAGCCAGCCTCCTTGTTTCCCAGAAAAATACTGGATTCGGTGGGCTCCTTCATGACTGTGCCTTTACCAGGCTCTCTGAATTTTGCACTGTAATATCACGGACCCATAATTAAGTTTCTGCCATAGTGCAGTGCAGTCTGTCCAAAATCACTATTTTCACTTTTTTTGTACCTGACAGCCCAGTCTATATGTACAGCTACATAATATTGTGGTATATAAAATATTCATACATGCCAGCTGTCTAATTTTAGCATGATCAGTATGCACCGCAAACTGCAGGCTAAATGAACCTTTCCTTGGAAACACACAATTTCATGTGAATTATTGGTCTGCTACAATAGCAACGAAATGGACATGAGAGGAAATGGAATCCAGCTCAGACAGTGTGGAGCAGGGCCAGGCAGTCAGAGAGGGCATTTTAGCTGTGCAACTGAGCTCCCAGCTTTTTAATTTACGATAAATCACAGTGAATAGATGTACCCTAAAAAGGCTTGTGTAGACGCCGTCTCTCAGTCAGAGACAGAGAGAAAGAGCGGGGTGAAGCAGATTGGGTTAGTGGGAGCCAGGGCTGTATGTGGATCAGACTCCTGCTGAGCTGTCTCCAGAGGAAATCAAACAAGCCTGTGCGGTTCATTATTTCGTCAGTCGACTCAGCAACAGAGAGCACTGGCGACACGGCCATTTACTGGGAGTCTCCACTGACCCCGCTTAGCATGGCTACAATCAGAGCAGCCAGTCAGCTGGAAAAGCTAAGGATTCACTGCCTTGGAGTGTTGCTGTGGATTTATTTCACAGCAAATCCATGTTATGTTACGCTGTCTTTTCATGAACTAATGAAAAAGTTGAAATGAGGGCTAATTCTCTCAAACGTTTGATCTTTAAGCTTAATTTGCGAGTGAGAACCTCTTCCCAGTCATTGCCCACACACATCCCTGATGTGAACATGAGCATTGTCACTGAGCCTTTAGTCACTGATATTTGGAAGGAGACTGGAGAGTGGGGGAGGGTTTAGAGGCTCAAGGTCTCCTCTGTTTGTTCTCCTCTTTGAATACAAAGTCCTGTGTGGTGACCCCATCGCCAGACTACCAGTAGACTTACAGTCGACAGGAAGCAGCAGCACACATGCACAGCAGACCAGTACATAACCTCTGAACTGTAATCGCCTCACCTTTCAACTGACGAGGAAAGTAAGGAAGAGGGAGACATGTAGAGAGGCACGTTCTCCTGCGCACATGATGTTTTTTATAGAAATCAACATTAGAGAGCGATAAAGTCCAGCAGGCTGGAAATATATACAGTACATCTTTTCTCTTACAAAAAACAAAAGGATCATCTGTGAATCAAACTGAGATAAAGGTGAATGTGCTAATGATGATGATGATGTAACAGCATTATAGATCGAGAGGAAAGAATAGAATGGGTTCATGATAATTTTCCATTCTTGCACATCTCTATTTATGAACACAGAGCGCCCGACGGCTATCGGCCAGCTCAGACGCCAGTCTCCACACTATCATCAGGGTCTGATGAAGCAGATAGCACTGGGAGCGTTCACTGCTTCACAGTGTGCAGTCGTGCGTGGCGATATGGGTGGAGTTGAAGGGGGGGGGGGGGATTCAAGGATGGCTAGACAGTTTGCAATCTGCTGTGAGAAAAAGACAAGAAGCATTCAATCAGCTGGTGCGCAGAAGACAGAATGGCACCAGCAGAGCGCCAGCCAGGCACAAAGCTGGCCAGAGGCATAGGTCACAAATGTTATCACCCATCCTCTGGTGACATGCTAACTCTATCTCCATCATCAAGGTCAGGTCATTGTTTGCTTTGTCTGGGGCTGACTCATGGCCAGCACCCCTACTTGTTTGTAGTGGACAAACAGGCTTGGGTGTGGTATGAAACCTATGACATTTACCAGCTTTAGACCTCAGGCAAAGATATTTATTTATGAGGATATTATTTATGATATATATAATTTCTTTCTGAACCAGTCAATATAGCATATATATAAGCCTCTATCAGTGCCGATAACCAGTTTGAGTACTTCTAACATGAGTCGAGTCATATGTTATTATAAAAATAAAAATAAAAAAGGTAGCATCTGTGCACCTTTGGCATGCAATTATAGTTGGGTGTTGTGTAACAGGGTGGGGGCAAGGCAGTGACAGAGGTGTAGTGGCATGTCTGTGGATAGCTGTCTTATGCAAAAAGTGCGTACTTCACTTGGCTTTTCCATCTTTTCAGGTAAACATTGCCCCATTGTCTTCGTCCATTAGTCTCCAACCAAAGACAGAGACTTTGAGTGACTACCTGTATGTGCCTGTCACAGCAAACACACTCAAATTAGTCATGTGAAATATGGAAAAGGCGTGATGCATTCCATCAGTCCATTTAATTTATGAATTTGAGTCTCTAGATTGTAACTTTTTAGTGGCACCCATCCAGCACAAGAGAGAGTTCCCAAGTATGCTGAATAGCTTCCCACTGAGACAGAAGGCTTTAAACTGTGACTGATGAGATGTCTGAGTATGTTGAGGCACAGTGTTAAAATGTTGTGAATCAGCTAATTGCACTGATAATTATAATGGAGGGCTTGCTGTACAGAATCAGAGAATGCCATAAACCAACAGTGCTGTGTTTGTGCTTGGCAGAGCTGAGCCAGTCTGAGCTGGCATAGTCGTAAAAAGAGCCAAAGGAATGCCAGCATAGGATCACAATGGAAGAAAGGAAAACTCACAAAAATGTGGTCACTGCAAAACTTTGTCAGGAGAGATGGCAAAGACAAAGAGTGATTTCACTAATTTTGTTTTTTTGCTTTGTTTTTGGGCAGTACCTATTAGTTAATGATTGTTTGTATAGACATTACATATGGCCAATGTTATTGTACAGCTTGTTTTGGTGTATACTTAGTTAATGTACAATGACATAGGGATCTCATTTTGAAACTCAAGGATTTTGTTTTATACTTGATCTTCCATAATAAACAATAAAGAAGTAAATAAGTAACTAGCTTCATCCACAATTTTACAGGTGTGGTAATCAGAAGCATGCCATCACCCCCCTCTGAGGTACACAAGTTCTTGAAAAATTTCACTGTCTCTCCACGGTGCTCATAACTTGACATCTAAGTGTTACTGCAGGAATCCCAGAGCCACTTGGGAAGTGCAGTGTAAGGTGATCTGGAGTCATAATGGCTGTCATACTGTGCATGAGGAGCTTAAAGCTTGGACCAACCAGCCAATGGCATCCTTCCAGCTTTGTAACATATCGAGGAATTCTCAGTAGGAGATTCATTCCAATGTAGTTCTTTCAAAATGTGGTCATTGTGGAAAACAACAAAGATAAAGTTGCAACAACAGTACGTGGAGGAAAGGCTGACAGGATGCTGCTAAACTCTTTCCCTAACAAAACAAGTCATCGTTCCCTTATTTTTTGTGAAAATCATATAAGTGAATTATGTTAACATATGAATAGCAGATAAATGGATTTTCCTTTTGTTGTTATTTACAATTTTTGCCACAGAGAAAGAAAAATAAGTTCAGTCCTGGATATTGATGGTAAAAACAGTGGATTCATATTCCACTAGAGCCATAACATTTTTAAAGTATCTGCATATTTCTGTAATAAAACATTTTCTTTCAGCTTGATTATTGATTCCACAATATCCTCCAGGGATATGCTAGTATCCCAGCTACATGTTATATATTATATCGACCAAGCCCAGTGATCACAGTGACAGCTTGTCCTTCATTCCTTTGGTGTGCCATAAAAGGGTGTATGTTTGTGTTGGTATTGGCATGAGTCCTTGTCTGTATTTGTGAGTTTTTCTGCCTTTCAGAAAGCACACTTGATCATGATTGTGTAACTTTGCAACACAGAGGCAAAGATATTAAAAGCAGATGTGGCCTCTTAGCTTGAGAATAAGGGGGGAAGTGGGGGGGGGGGGGGGGGGGCTCTGGAGGGGGGTGGTGTGGGTTCTGGGCAAAACATTCTCCCATTATTGATTGCTGATCCTCTGGTATGTTTGGCCTATCAGCAGGGTTCTAAGGGCTAAGATGATAAATTGTAATGGTAGGGGGGAAGTTGTAGATGGGAAAAGGAGAATAGAAAACACCATTGACTTCATTTCCTAACAAGATATGGGAATTTAAGAGTTGTTATACTTTTTTTTTTTTTTACAGCAATTGATATTAAACTTGCTCTGTTTAAATTGTAGGCCAAGACTGTTAACAGGCTTTCCAAACACTGACAGACTTTATACACCACATCCCACCATTTTATGGCTTTTTTCCTATTAATCACTTGTGACTCCTGATAATCCCACCACCTCCTTAGCCACACACACACACACACACACACACACACACTCATCACCTCCTCCACCTTTCACTACACGGAATTCATTATTGTAGCAGGATACTCTGTTACTCTTCTGCCCCCGACACACATGCAGGCACACATACCCGCATTGTCTGAGAGCGACAGTGGAAACAACACTGTTTGAGACATGTTTTATCTGTGGCAGGTTGCAGTGTGAGGGAGGGAAAGAAGAAAAACTTCCTTGTAAAAGAAGGAATGCAAAGTATTCCCCACAATGCCACACTGCTGCAATTACTCCAGAGCCTGGTACCGGGCCAAGACAATGAGAGGACAGCTCATGGTGTTGAGAGGGAGAGCAGTTCAAATCCCATCTTTCTTCTGTGTGCTGTGGGCCCGCAGTAGACCTCTCTGCACAGCAACTTTGTTTCTCAGACATCTACATGGAGGCCTGCTGTGTCCAAAATGAATGTAATTCCATCTGGTATTTAGATCAATTGGTTTCAAAACATCATAACCCAGTAAAACCTCGCCATACATTGCAATATGTCTTTTCAGAATGAGCCATGGTTGTGTTGAGAGACAGAGAAATATCGTGCATGAATGTGCCTCATGCTCATGTATGTGAGGTAGTGCATGTGCACATGAATATGTCAGTATGTATTAACTGAGTGTCTCCTGGATTTCCATTGCTCTCTGTCCTTTCTGCTCACCATGCTGACTGATAATTTTCACTCACTTGGCAATTAACTGGCGCAGTCCTCCCCTGTGAAAAGAGACAGAAAAGAAAAGAGGTGAGATTAGCCAGGCTGGGAGGGGGAGTGAGGGATGTGGGAAGGGAGCTTGCTGTTGCCAGAGTGTCTGCCTCCCCAGGCCTTGTCCACTGCCGCCAAGGGCCGCCTGCCCTCCCGCCACTGTTATCAGCTGGCTCAGCAGCGGCAAAGAAACAGCTAAACAAGGCACTGTTTATCTGTGCAGACTGTATTCACTGCACATCCCAGCCGCTGGGTTGCGGCACCACTCAAATCTGCCCGGCTCTGCAAAGAAAGGGTCGGCAGACCTGCTCTCAAAAACAGTCTGCATAGAGGTGCCAGGGGTACAGATCAATAGGCGACAGTGTCCCAGCTCTGTCCGACACTGCAGACCCAACAACCCCACCTCTCCACACCACCCTCTCCCAAAACCCTCTCTTATCCACTTTCAGCATAGTGCATTTATAGAAATTGTAGGCACTATCATCTAGAGATACATTGCTTAAGAATGAGCTGGGTTTACCCTCCATCAAAATTACTGCTTACCAGTTCATTTTAGGATTAGTTGTAGAATTAATAACCTATGTATATTTTAATGAATTTAATAATTCAGTTTAAGTATTTTTTTCTTGAGATAATCATACCTAGAAGTACCTCTGACATAAACATTATTTGCTAATCTGTAACATAGACGTGTAACATAGCTGTCCCAGCACCCAATGTAGTCAACAGGTAAACAAGGAAACATGGTACTGCAAAACATTTGGTGTAGTCTGCAGACATGCTGAATTCTTATTCCTTATTTTCAATAGCCATTAGTCTCACAAAATTCAGAGTCTAGGGCCTGCCCCTCAGATACGCAGGATCTGTAAGCACTCTCTCACTCTCTCACTCTTCTCACGCGCACAAGCATGCATACACAAAACCATCCTTCTCTTATCTGTGGGCTGAGGAGCCCTGACTCCAGCCTGTGCAGACAGTGCTATCTAACTGGGCCATGTCTCTGTATACACAAGGAAATCACCTACTCCTCATGAAGAAATGAAATCTGCTTCAGACATCCTGGCCCTGAGCTGAGAAAAAAAGGAAAAAAAACATATTTTGAAAGACTAATTCAGCTTGAGACTAGTCACACACAAGCCCTTGTTGAAAGAAAAAAACATAAAAACACTTTTGTCTTGTATTAGAGCAAATCCCTCTTATTCCTTTGAGCATGTTAAGGACAATGTCTTTGTTGTGGTTTATGCCGCCTTGGCCTCTGTCCCAGGCCATTTATCTATGAAGCATGACACAAGCAGTTGCATTTCATTCAGACTTTTCGCTGGATGAGCTGGCTAAGCCTTTCTCTACTCTTGTTCATGGCAATGATTTGCTTAGAGTAAAATGCATTAGAGATACAGTGTTGAGGTTGTGGCGCTGTTTGAGATTGACACAGACAGACTGACAGATAGGTAAAGCAGAGCAGACAGCAAAGTGCTGGAGGCAAGAAGTCAGGGGTCAGAGGTCATAGGGAAGTGAGGATGGCTGACCTCTCAACAGGACAAACTGTTCGGTGGTGTTGACTTAACATTGCCCAGAGTCTGGTGTGGTTCTCGCCCTCCATTTTAGCTGACCTGTCCCAAGTGCTCACCACAGGAGAGATCAGCAAGATTCCTCGTAATAGCCCGATGCAAGATCCAACACAGTGGGAGTTCTTTGACACTGATACGCCAAGGATCCTCAGTGACAGAATATGCTTACTTATCAACACCACTTGATGGAACACACGTTTGGGATTCCTGGAGAGTGTTTGTCGTTTCCATGCCAGTCAGCCTCATCACTACAGGAGGTGTCACAGCTCTCGCAGCTCCAGCATAGCTACGAATTAAACACTGCTCTATTTCACCCTTATGGCCATAATGGAGGAAGGAGACATCCTTTCCATTACTGTTTTTTTATTCATGAATACCATAAAATCTATCTGAAAATGTATCTGAAGAGTTAGATATTGTAGAGATGAAGCTTGTTTAGGGTTTGTAAGGTAAATGTGTATAAAAAGCACAACATCATATATTTTCATTAAGCACTCCATCAGTAAACAAACAACAGGATGAGAACCAGCCACTTGTTTCATTTTTGGGAATCATGAGGGGAAGTTAGTTAGTTTGTGTTTACAAAGCAGACAAAACAGTCTGAGAGTCTTGCTCCATGAATAATTGATGATTATTCAAAAGATGACTCACATTAGTGGTTTCTATGGTAATGAATCATTTTGTCGTTGTGGAGCTATGTGGAGAATTAGGCCTGGGTCTCTTCCCTGCCTCTGGCTAGACACAAGTTACAGAGGCCCTACACAGACAGGCACACACAGGCTTCAATATGTCTCCAGTGTGGGGGACAGGAAGTATTGGGCCAAAATTTCAAGGATGGTGACAGGATGGCTGAGCTATCTAACAATTGGGCAAGTTGGCCTGGATTACAGTACGTAGCCTGAATCATATTATTTGGAGAATGGCCCTTTGGTATGTTTGCTACAATCTTGTCTACCTTGGAAGATCATACAGTGCACCATGCTAACAGGGTCCGCACACAAGTTTGTTGTTTGCGAATGACTAGCAACTATGATAGTCAAAAAAGCACTGTAGGGAATTATGCTGGACTACTTAACCTGCTTCCAGAACATGTATGAAAATGTTGTAGTAATGATCCTACATGCATTAGCTGCACTGAGTTAGTGATAGTTATTATTTAAAAATTAATGTTTTTTACCATGTTTTGCAATGAGCAACAGAAGCACATCTCCACAGGGTTTATGTGAGCACTACTGGTTTGGATGGCACTGCTGGAATGCATAGTCAGTGAGGAGTAACAAAAAACATTCATACTAATTACTAGAGTTACCTGGGTCCTCATGTACAAACGTTGTGTACACACAAAAACCTTACGTACAATATCTTTCACACTTAGGGTCAGATGTATCAGGATGTAAAACTAATGTTAGAATTTCCCCCAGGCCAGCTTCATGTCTGGTGTATGCACATTTCTAATAGTTTTACACAATTGGCGACATTTAGATGCGTTGCAGCGAAACTATATACTAACATTATGAATTGCTTGCGCAAAAGGATGCAATATATATCCAAATAGCAATGGGAACCTTGACCTTTTTAGAGGACAGCGAATGGCAGAATTAGAAGGGAACAGATACTTTGAGACCGTGCTGATTTTTTGGCCCATGATGATGACTGTCCTATCAGCTGTTTCAGATTTCCGAGAGCAATCCTTTTGGAACTGTATGCAGAGTTGGGTCCAGCTTTGGAGAGGGACACTGTGAGGAATCATGCATTGCCTGTTCCCTTACAAGTGCTGACCACAGCAGGTTTCTTGGCAACAGGGGCATTTCAGAGGGAACTGGCAAACCGGTCAGGACTGTGCCAGTTGTGCCGTGCCATGCGAACTGTATGAGACAGCATCATGTGTATGTCAGCCAGGTATATAAAGTTCCTATATACCTGGCTGTTCCTACTATGTGGATGACCAGGCTAACATTAGAGCACAATTTGCAGCCAGGGCCGTTTTCCCTAATATAATTGTAATGACAAACGAAGCTAATGTTTTCCCTAACATGGTTGGGAACAGCCTACAAGCTGACAGGGTGTGCGATGAATGGCTTCTTGGTAAGCAATTGATGTATAAGTTAAATTAATTTAAAATCAGCTCCTCTGAAACCCACAGGAGTGCATAAGCCCTAAATATCATGTTGTCTTTATTATTACTCCTCATTGGCTTTTTTTGTTTTTAGAGACCCTATTTTTCTTGTTAAATCAGAGAATCCAAGAAGTCCTAGTTTGTTTGAGCAAGTAATTTACTTCCATTTATGAACTAATTTGTAAGTTGGAAAAGATTTGGATCATCTCACCTTTTTCCTGGCGCATTGCTTCACTCTGGATATCAAAAATACTGTATGGTGAATGTAAATAGTATGTGGACAAAATACTAATAAGAGAGGGTTAGCCCAGGCATATTTATACTCATTAGCATATTAAATTTAGGGTGGAGAGAGGGTGGAGTGTGGTGTTCATGCATGAATTTTTTGGTGCTTACGCTTCTTTCCAGCTTTGTGCTTACGCTACATTTCACTATGAATTCTGCTTTGTACATAATGCTCCTGCAGAGCCAGCACCATGCAAACCGCAAGTGTTTCTCAACCCTACACCCCACTACCATAATATATCCACAGACTGTTTCATCCTAAAACCTCAAATAACCTCATCAATAAGACCTTGGACTAGGCTGGTATCACTCAGTGTACTGTATGCTAGTGTTAGCATTGCACCAGAGCTGTGTTTTTATGTTCTCATCATATCATCATAGCATGCATCCAATGTTAGGCTGAATGGTCCTGTTTCCTAATTTGAAGGACTAAGCTGTTCAGTGGTATACATTAACCAGTCCAGTAGGTATACATGATTAAAAGGCATAAACGTACGTTTCACTAGAAGTATACATTGTGTAGTGTCTTATGCTTGAAGCATACTTTGTCAGTCTTGTCATATTCTTCCAAATCGGGCACATTTGTACCTCTGGCCTTTTTGACTTCAGAGGAGTTTAATATGACACTAAGTGAGTGACACAGCGGGTGTCTCTGCATCTAGCTATAGAGGGGAGGAGGGCTTATTTTTACCACTGGTTTGGGAAAGACTGAGCTGCAATCTCTTGGAGAAAAGATGGTTTTAATTACAGATCTCTCCTTTCTCTTTCTCTATGTGTGTCAGCTATTGTGTGTCTTATTTTGAGTTTAGACACAAAACGTAACCTTTTTAAAGAGTACTGTAATGCTGATCCTAGAGAAATGGACTCAGAGAAAGAAGTAGAAGAGGATAGTTGGTTCAGAGCAGCAGCTCAGCTTCAAGCTGCTCACGAAACAACATCTGCAGCGGCACACCAAGCCAATGATAATGTTGTGTTTAAGCGATAATGACTGTTTTCACAAGTGTCAATTTGAGATTATGATGTACTGCTCTAAACTGATGGACGAGTGTATGTTATGAAAAATCACTTGCTGTTATTTCATACAGGGGTCAGCATTTTGTGGACCACCAAACATGATGAAGTGCCTCCCGAGGCATACACCCATGTATGTCTGGCAGCTGTCATTGTATGGTAAAACGTTACATTCATACCAAACTAAACCCACAGACAAAGATGGTGGATTAGAGGCTTCCAGGTCCCACAAGGGCCAGTTTAAAAGCCGTCCTTCATGGAGGATGATTGGAAAAATGTGTGGAAAGAGAGAAATCAGAGAAGCAGCGGTGAAGGAGGAATAAGAGTAGGGGAGAGAGAGGTAAAAGGACTGAGGTGGAAGGATTGCACGAGAGAGGAAAGAGAGGGGGAATGCAGGATTAGAGGCTAAGAGCAGTGTGGAGAAAGGGATCAGAGGCAGGGGGAGTGAAAAGAGAGAATGAGACATAGCAGAGGAGAAGGCGTCTGCATCCGCCAGCAGGCCATGGTTGTCAGTGGCAGGGCCTCTCTCCCAGCACCAGGGGCTCCAGGGCTGTGGCCACATAATGAAGGCTTGTTTGAGTTCACATTCAAACATCACAGAGAGCGCCTGGAAAAACAGTGCCCCACGGGCTACTTTTATTAACCCAGCTAGGATTCCCAGCCTTCAACGCTGTGCCAAAAGGCTTCCTCGCTTCTCATCCACACACACACACACACACACACACACACACACACACACACACACACACACACACACACACACACGCACGCAGTCTGGTAAAGACTTTGTCATATTCAGCCTGGAACCTATAGCAGTTTAGTTGTGTCTCTGATGGTGTTGGAGACTCTCCTCTGTCTCCAGGCTGTGAGAAAATTAGCAAAGATCTTTTCACAAGCAAGGTTAATTGAGAAAGAGACTGTTGCACAAGATAGGGTTTAGTGCTATTACACTTTTGGCTGTTTCTGTCTCATGCAGAAGCTCCTCTGACTGCTCTGCTGTTTGTCTTTCCTCTCTCTACCTTTCTGTCATAACACACACAGCCCTGCTGAATGATGGCCCAGTTGAGATTCACTGGGGAGGATATTTGACTCAGGATTTCCCGATAATAGGATTTGAAGCAGGCTTGCAACAGATAGTGGTTTTGTGGTGAAGGAAAGGAGTGTGCGATCCTGCTTCTGTATGTAAATTCAACAGCCGTTTGTGACACAAGTGTTAAGCTGTATTTCTGTTGGTGCTACCAAGGTGATTCATTATGGGTGCAGCAACAGACCATGTAGGAACCGACTTTTGGGAGGAGCGGTGGTCAGTTTCACTCTCTCACCGATCCATGGGATTATATGAGAGAAACAGGGCTTTGTTTCAACTTTGACGTAGTATTAATTTTGAAAAATACCTCTCTCAGCTGGACACTGTAGGGAACATAATAAAATAAATAGGAAGGCTTTGTTGTTAATTAGTTAACTTGGAGTTGAGCTGTAATGACATTTAACCAAGGGAGCTGGTTGCAATGCAGCATAGGATAAAAGTCCCATGCTTTTTTCCCAGGGTTGCCTGTTTTAGGGGGCTCGTCAGTCCTTTGGACTTGCACAAATCCCCTTAAAACCCCTGGAGTCACTGAGGGTGTATCAGGCCCCTGGATCTGCTGTGTGCAAGGCTGGGTGACGGGCTGTGGTCCGGAGCCAGCCAGGGGGAGAGGACAACTACTGTGAGGGCGCCCGGAGAGCTGGGAGTCACTCAGCCACAGAAACCCTGTGTTTGTGTATGGAGCGCAGTGCTCTTATCTCCCGCCTGTACTGACGCCACACTCTTCCTGTTTCAAATCTTTACTGCTGATTTTCTCTTCACTCTTGCCTCAGCCCCAACCAGTCCTGTTGTTTTTTGGTGTTCTTGTTCTTTTTAATGGAGATTAGATAGAGCTGCTGTGGCGACACAAGAGACAGAAGCATTGCTGGTTTGAATGTACGTAAAAGTGATAAGCAACAAAACATTGGCCTTTTTTAGGACTTTAAAACAAGTTCTTGATTACAATTAATTAGAAAATTTCCTTGTTTGGATCATTTGTTAAAATGACATGAAAAACTTTAAAGACATCTTCTTTTCTATCTTTTTTAATATTGAGAATAGCTGTGGAAAAATAAAAGACTATTAAAAAACAGGCTACAACATAGCAATTTGGTTTCTTTTTTTCTTGATGTGTTACAAGATGTTGGAGGCACATTTAAATCATGAGATGATATTGAATATTTGAAGTGCTTATTAGAGTTTAGTAAGTTAACAGTTTACATTTAAGACCTAAAAACGTACTTAAGATGCATACAAACATTCATCATAAATAATAATTGAAATTATAAATTCCATTTTTCATAACTTCATTTCATAGTTTTAGTCATCATTCCTGTTGTTTTACATCCCAGATTACTTGCAGAGCTATAGAGTCATGGGGTCTCCATTTGACACAGCTTTTAAACATTGCATGGTATGTCACAGATATGAGGGATCAGACAGGTTTTATAGTCCAGTTTCACTTGGTTATCTTTGGAAGTGAAAATGAAGGTGAATGAACCTGAAATGTTCATCGGTTTTCCATTACATTGTAAAACTGTGTGCGTGTACAACTACAGTATATAGAGTAGATCAAAGTTCAAAAAGGAAGTAACTCTGCAACATGTAGAGCAATGGATAGTTACAATGGATAGATTGGTTATAATTTTACATTCACCTTTTGAAAGCTGTTCAGATTGTAAGTGATCCTTCCCCCATTGCACCCCTACTTCAAACTCTTACTCTATAGACAATAATGAGCCACCAGAAATGTATACGGTAAATTGTTTGTGCCAAACAGAATTGAAATATAGAAAGTATCAAAGTGCCTTCCCTTAGTTTCCTTATGCTGCTTCTCCTCATCTTTGTTTTCTTCTTAGTCCATGGGTTGGGAAGCAAGAGACAAGGAGACCCTGACCACACACACACACACACAGACACACACACAGCATTGTAGCCCACTACATTAGTTTTACAGAGGACAACTTCACGTTACACAGGGAAAATCTCAGCTGTGGTGAGACATTAGATGCTGTGTTTACCCTGTAGTGCTGTGCAAGTTTCATGACCATCAATAATCTACGATTGACTTCAGGGCTGGTGAAATGGTGAATGGTCTCTGCACTTATTGATTTTACATAAACTGAGAGGCATGTATTAAAGAAAAAACCTCAGCAGCCAGTGTCTGCTGTTTCAGCAAGGTTAATTTTTTTCCCATCAGCTGTCATGTGCCACTAAAATTACATCCTCTAAGAACAGAGCTGGAAAATACACAGTATGTGGCCAACATCTGGTTGATTATGGCTGCATTTCTGTCCAAGTTACTGAATGCCTATTAGTGACTATGTAGTTTGCTTATGAACCAGGTTAACATGTGTAACTTGAATAAATGAAAATGATGTTAACATCCATGGTGGCATAATGAGACACCAAAATTTAAAAAAATGTTCCTTGATTGGTGCCCTAAAAGTATTGGAACTGATAGCTTCTTCAAGTTCATAAGAACTCATACAGTTTATAATTCATTTTTGCATTTGGATTCCTCTGTTTGCTTCTAATGTTTAGCCATATTATGCTTGATGTTATTCCACAAAGTAATTTTATATTGCATAATTTGCGTACAAAACAAGTCTAGTAACCGTGGTGAGGCGTCTATCTTTCTTCTCCTGCTTTACAAAATCAAAAACAGCCATCTAAAATACATAAACACTGAAAGAGCTCCCTAACAGTCCCTGCTTGGTATTTGCAAGCGTCACTACCAGTCTTCCTCTCCCCTGTCTGGCCTGCCCGGCTGCCTGGATGGCCGATTTTGATGGCGCCAAGCGCTCTGCAACTCTGCCGTAATCAGGAACAGCGAGGGGCAGTCTCTATCACAGAGAGTTTCTTTCCCTTTCCTTTGTTTTCCACAGATTTCCTTCCTCGTTTTCTTAGATATTCTCTCCCCACTGATGTAAGTCCAAACAGAGGCCTATTTAGAAAGTAAACAGATGAATGAGGGGAGGTTCTGGGCCTGGCGTCCATGGAGTCAGGCGCAGAGCGGAGACGTCTCGCTCCACCCGCCCTGTGCTGACACAGCCTGTAAATATACAGCATGACAAATGGCATGGCTCTGCAGCAGTCCCCCAGCCAATCTCTGCCAAGCAGGCCTGATGCCGGAGAGGCTAGCCGACAGGCCGTGTCTGATTCACTGTCACAAGAGACACATTGTTTATAGGACAGAGAGACACTGTAGCACAAACACTAATACCCCTCGAGTGGGTGACACATTGGGAAAACCCTTGGTTTGTGGCTCCAGAGTTGGCCTCAAGGAGAACATTGAAATGAGAAGTTTGTTGCAGCTTCTCATTGAATAGTGTGTTATACTGTGTATATCCTGCTGACCGATCAATTTCCCGTAAACTTTTTTTTTTTTCCTCAGCTGTCTTAAACTCTCCAGAGTGTCTGATATAAGCCCTGCTTATATCAGACACTGTTTGGCTGTTCAAGTTTGACTTCCACCCAACGTGTTTGTTGGACTATGATTGCTATCATGTATTTTCACCATAGGAAACTTATTTTCATGCTTTATCACAAGGACATCCTCTTGGGTAAAATTCATCTCATGAGAACTCATAATAACAATCTCCATGTATGTTTGTCTCACTTTTGGTAATAACATTGTCCATCATGCTTACCGTGGTTGTGTGATAACTCTGAATATCTAAGTGAAAGGCCATACATGGGGAAAGTATTGAGATGTTGATGGATCTGAACTGTTTTGAAGGCAAAGTTTAGAGAAAGGAATGTCTTTGAGGAGGGGGGGTGAGGGGAAGGAGAGAGTGTGGAGGCCCCTGGGGGAAAAGCTCAGTTTGACCTCTAAGGATAGACCTGAAAACTTAAATGGCCACACTCTTTCCGGCTATGCTCCCTACCAGGATTTCCTTCCCTTCTCCAGGCCGACTTCTACTGAAGCACCAGGGACATGGGCCACATTGGGCCACCTATTGTGAGCAGGCTTACTAGCTGAGGTCACACAGGGAGTCTGTGAGCGCCAGACTGGCAGGCGATCCACAGTTTCCTCCAAGATAGGAGATCAAGTAAATCAGAGTTAGAAGTCTTTACCCTTTAAGAGTCCTAATGACCACTGCTCCTTTCCCCGCCGCACACAGCTATGTCTGAGATGTGGAGCATTATGAAGATGGTATTTTGTGCTATCATCCGTTTTTCATCGACTGGCTCTCCTTTCAGCAAACATGATATCATCCTGGTATCATGGCTAACTTAATGCAGCCAGTATTAGTGTTGTGTTATGTAGCATTAGCATATAGACTGGAGCTCCATTAGTCATGCTCTGGACTTATGCCCCACATGGATACTGTGTTACCTCTTAAGAGGATCCATTTTTCACAGGCTGCCGAGGGCTATAAAGACAAGAGACAAACCAATTGATTTTAATTCGTTGGCAGTGTCAGGGGAGCCTGTTGGAATAGACACATGGAGATTCATCTCCCAAAGCACTAGTAATGACAAGATTGTAATGACAACTTGCTGATCAGGACAGAGCTTCAGCTTCAGAAAACACTGCTTGATTCTAACCACACTGTATAGCAGCATCCAGATATATGGATAAAACTTGCATAAAGGTGGAAACACACTAGGAGACCTTCAGGAGCCTTCTTGACAGTGAAAAGATGACGCATTTAATATCAGGTATTTCCAGATTGCTGTAATTTCTGTATAGATTTGCGTCAATGAGAAACTGAAACTATAAGATCATACTTTGATCATCTCACTTTTAGACACAAAAAATCAAGAATATTTGATAAGATCACAGCAGCTCTGATAAGTCTGACGCTCTGTCGGGAGGCAAGGGATTGTGATCCTAATCCTGCTCTCCACAGTCTTAAAAATCTGTTGTCAAGTGAAGTCAGTGTTATAATCAGTCTTTATATTTAGCAGTGCTTTCCCACCTTACATGCTAGCACATAACAGCAAGCACTTTAAGAGTCTTAGCTACAGTGAGCGTTGTACATTTTGCAACTTGATTTTCATCCTGGTTGTGTACAATCTTGCGAGGAGTAAGTAATCACCTGAGATCAAACATGCTGGGGTCTAGTTCATTGAACCCATTAAATCCAGATTACAGTAGTGTGTCATTAGCATGCAGCCTTTAGTCATTACATAATGTGCACTGCTACAAAAGATGTGATGAAATCAATTTAATCTTACTATACTCACAAGAGTTTAAGTCTTGTTTACCACTGGATCTGTGAGCATATCACATTAAACAGCTGTCGGCGATGGGTGTGTGTTCTTAACAGACTGTAAATCTTCAAAAATTGTCTTGGACTCTCAAATGCAGGCCAATATCCTTTGTTGTGTGCATTGCACCAAATAAAATAGAGTTTGAGTATGAAGCTTTTCTTTCTCTGCAGAGGGCTTCATTTAGAAGAATGAATTCCATATGTTTTGTTACAGCATTTGCCATGTTTTTGGAATCAGTTCACAGTATAATCTTGGTGGATCTGCCGAGTTAGTCATTTGCCATGGAACATTAAATTTCGCTTATCTGTAATGTGTAACTGAGCTACAGGTACGTCAGGAATTTTCAAACCTGCTGTTGGCCTTCTCAACAATGTGTTCCTTCTCAAGCTTAAAGGACTCACAGGGATCATTTGCTCACTTCCTTTCACGCTGCCTCACTCCGAGGCTTACACAGGTCCAGGATACACTGGAGCTGCCTTGTTTTCAGGCCATGATTCAATGCCTCCTGTTCTCCTCTCTTATTGATTTACTTCATGGGGCCCGGTAGTGGAAGTGTAGCATCGGGGACTGTAATTAGCCTTCCTGTGTAGGACTCAACAAGTGGCTCTTACAAGTGACTCTTCAGGGAGGACCTAAGTCAAGGTAGTGCTTGGGCAGGGTAGAAAGTGTGCCCTCTGTGCACAATTAAATCATCATTGGGGAAAGACAGGGTCACAGAGCTGACCCTGCTGCACCAGCACGGCTTAAATCACACTGTCACTGGGTGAAGAGAGATGGTACAGGATACATAATGAAAACAACATGTTCCTTTGGACATGGCTGCTGTCTCAGCTTTGCATATTCTGCTTGAAGAAGCCCGCTGAAATATTTGAGCTACATGTGGATAATCAGGTGTGTATATGGAACAGTCTGAGGTGTTTGTTTGCATCTTAGGTCTGGGAGCTACATGGTGTGCTTGTCTTCTGACCACAGCTAGAGAGACGGAGCAGACCTTACACTGTTAGTGATAGTGAATTGGCCATAATCATTATCAGCTCTGTGGTAGTGAGTGGCTCCCACTCTGTACAGGCGGCTCCATGTCTGACCTGTCTGTGGTGTGGCAAGGCTCTGCTCAGTGGGAGAACTAAATACTTAGGGTTGGGGTCACTCAGTGTCTGCCGCCTCTCCTGAATATCTGCATGCCATTAACAGCAATGGCTCTGATGAAATGTTCTTCCTGAGCTGGCCTTGTCTTAAGCCCCTTTGCTTCGGCTGGAGGTGCCTGTGGCCCCTGGTCTTGAGGCACTTGTCTATTTTGGGAGGTCATTTGGAGCCGGACACTCTGTCTCCCCAATGCAGCCTGTCTCCTGATACTGCTATCAACTGCCGGCTTTTAACAGGGAGCCATGGCAATTTACTAGAGTGACGCCAAGCAAGGCAGTTATCAGGACCCTAACACCAGATTAGCTGGTTGGTCTCCTAATGAGCATCCTTGAACAGGGAAATGAGGGGGGGGGGGGGGCTCCCAGAGCACAATAATAACACTATTATCGATGGTCCTGACAGAACAGGAAATACTCCACAAAATGCACTATCTAAGAGAAAATGTAAATCATTTCTCAAGTTCAAAGCTGCACAGTGGCCTTAGGAACCGAAGGACACAGTTTATAAAGTGTAAGAAAGGGGGAAGAGGGGGGGGGGGGGGGCTCACAGAGCACAATAATAACACTATTATCGATGGTCCTGACAGAACAGGAAATACTCCACAAAATGCACTATCTAAGAGAAAATGTAAATCATTTCTCAAGTTCAAAGCTGCACAGTGGCCTTAGGAACCGAAGGACACAGTTTAATTTACATTGTTGTCTGTGTGGAATAACTGACTGTTAATAACTGAGGCATTTTTGCCTTTATTCAAAGTGAAGAGCAGAGATGTCTGAAGCATCAAATACAGGGAAAATAACCTAAATTTCTAAAGATGGATAACTCGTCTTACTGTATTTGAAATGTATGAATTTATTATGTGGTTATGAAGTCTATTATTATAGAAGTCTATTATTTCACCCACTGTATTGATAAATTATTTTCTATTGAACATCCAGTCCACTTCCTATTCAGATGTTGAGTTGAAAAATATTGATAGATTAATTCATCAGTCAATCCACAGATTAATTGATAATCAATTCACTGTTAAATTCATTTACCAAACTTAAATGTAAAGCCGTCTTTGGTTGCAGCTTCTCAAATGTGAGGATTTGCAGCTGCTTTTCTCTGTTTTATACCATTGTAAATTGAAGCCCTTCTGTTTTTGGACTGTTGGTCAAACAAAACAATAATTCAAAGATATCAATTTGGGCTTAAGTTATTTGTGTTTGTTACTATTTTGTGATATTTTGTTAGGCTAAATGAATGATTGCTTAATTGCAAAAGTAAAAGACAGATTTGATGAGGATGAAAATAATTTATAATTGCAGCTCTGTTTACAGTAGATAATAATGTGTGGTCTAGAAATATAATCCCAAATTAAACGCTAAGAATGTAAAGAAAAAACGGCATCCTGTTAATAATAGGCTGCAGGTTACACAGTGTTATAACCTCCACAATGGACAAGGTGTATTTTCCTGCTTTTGATAGGAGCTACTACTTGTTCTGATAGAATCTGTTAGTGGAGTAAAGCGAGGCCAACAACAATGTTCAGAATAACTTTGAAACTGTACACAGATGAAAGGCACCCATGAGTTTGTCTGACTGTGGGTAAGTAGTAAAAATAGTAGAACTATACCACAACTGAACTTAACTGAAATCCCAGCAGATGTTTTACATGTGCACATCAAACTATGATGAGAAAACAGCAACTGATCTCTCCCACCTCCTCTGTTTGCCAGTCAAATCCAGAGTGAATGACTCTAGTCTCTGCCGTTAAGTGTGGCGACTGAGTTTTAAACTGGACTCTGTGGCCTGCCCAGCCCTGGTCTCTGTAAATGAAGTTAAAAATCATAAAACGGGTCTGTGCAGGGGTGATGTCATACTTGGCATAGTGTTTCACTGTGGATTTTAGGAGGGTTAGATTTACTAGCATTCGGGAAACATTAAAAAGTACAGTGGTTCACACTAAGTGCCTGTACTCTCTGTAGTGTTTCCCCAACCCCCTCCCGACATCATGCAATATACTGCCACTGTTGGTGCAGAGCAGTAAAAACAGATATATAAGAGAACCTCACAGAATATAAACTGAAACCATTGAACAGTGTTTTCAAGCAGGATCTGAGTTTGTTGGTCTCAAAACACCATGCTCCATTTTGTCAAGCTTAAAAATGGAAATAATGAGTTGTGACTAATGTGGATGGAGAGAAGATAAACTTTGCAGAGTATTTGCATATGAATATTCTGCCAGTGTAGGTGTACGATATCTTCCTGAGGTGTGAAATTCTGCTTACTGCCAGCTGGTTTTGGCTCGAGTGCTCCTCTTCTGGAACAATATTTTCATTTTTACATGGCGTGTATGGAGGGCCACAGGCAGTCCAAAATTAAATTTATGAATGCATTAAGCACATTTAGACAGTTCAAATGAATGAGTGCAAATATGCAGCCAATTATAATTCTGTGGTAGTTATAATTTTGTAATTGCAGTCAGCTCCTCTTTACTGTAGGCAAATTACAGTAGCATATTAAAAATACATAACATCAGCATTGGTATACATTTCAATGAGTGTGCTGTTAAGTGTGGGCTTGATAGAGGCGGCTCGCAACAGGAAAGTCCCCTGTGGATAGTTTGGACCCTTGGGGCAATATGGCGCCCATACAAGAGAACCTCCAGCACCGCTTGGATATGGCAGCCAGTGATTATGTTTCATATTGGCATAAAAGCATCCAACCACATGGAGATATTCCAAAACAATAATAAGAAGGGTGGGGGTTGTATTGGGCTGAGACAGGGTGTGGCTCCCACCACAGGGCTTGTTACCTTTGCTCTTAGACACGCCTCTAATTTGCAGCCAAGATAAATGTAACAGTGATTAAGGTGAAGTCAAACTCGCAGACACAATTAAATGTCTTAACTACATGAAATGCACTCATGTCTAGATCATTCAACAAAAAACTGCTGATAGAAAGAGAAAATCTTATTATTGGCAAAAGTGTTCCTGAGTTTTGTTTCCAAAGCTCTGATGACTGAAGCCAAAGATTCACATAATGTACATTACATCACATCTGATCCATGATCACAAGAAAATTGTCAGGATCCTTCTGTATGGCATGTCATCTACATAGTCATTTCAGTTCCTAACTCCCTGTTGTAAACAGCAGAGGTTATTATTTTCATTTCTTAAATTGCATGTGTGTGTGTGCCCGTGTGTGCTTGTGTGGACTGCGGACTATGGAGAGGATTGTGTGCTGATCATGTTATGCTCATGTGGCTGGTCGTGACTCCATCCCCAGACTTTAATCTAAGTTTGTGTTTGTAGTCTTTGAGGTGTGGATTAGTGGGAGTGTTGAGTCAGGCCCAGGCGAGGGCCCAGGAGGTCAGCCCGAAGAGAGGCCCATGTAAGCAGGCTCCAGTGCTGCTGAATGGGCCGATAATGGGCTGGATCAGAAGGAATGTGTTCATGGAGCCTTGCTACTGACAGCCGGCCCCTGGGGACATGAATTACTCTAACTGATACAAAAAGAAGATGACAAAAACACTGCCTCAGGCACTGTCTCCTTGGACTCCTTGTCTCCAACACAGCTAAATGAATCAAATTGCCTCCAATTAGAGATTTAACTATACTTCTTTCCCCTCGGCTGTTCCATTTTCTCTCCCTGCAGTTTCATGATACAAAAACACTGCACTCACTGCATCACTATAGTAAAAAAACAACGGGTAATGGGTAAGCTTTGTAATGTTTGCACAAGTGTCATTGGTGCATGTGTTTTTTTACCTTTTTTTTGTACGAAGAAATGGTTATGCAACCTGGATAACTTGTTGGAAAAATGCAGCCTTGATCTGCAATAAACAGGCAATGCAGTGACCTGAATATGAGCTTATTATCTTCAAGAAGTTCAGTTTTGACCTTAAAGATGTTATGTTTCTACATACATAATGCATCTAGAAAGCTAATTTTCCCCAAACCACACCTCTCTTAAGTGCCCCTAACTCCTAAAACTGCCACTCATCCATAGTTTGAGTACTTCGGAAATTTTAACCACATTGCAATCTCTGCAATGCCTTGATCCTCAAGAGCCCTGTCAGTCAGAGTTCACTCTTATTTCATCCGTCTGTGCTTCACCACATATGTTGTAAAATATTTTGTATGCATGAATCATTAATTATGTGTCTTTCATTGGTTTCCTTTGATTTAGTTCAGCAATTTAGTGTACTTTGAAATCACTTTCACAAGATTAGATCGTACCATAGTTTGCCGGTTATGACCATGTTGAGTTAACATGACAGCACAATTTATGAACCATATTCAAATGCTGCCATGAAATAGTTAAGAACATTAGATACATTTGATAAATAATTACCACAACATTGATCTTGTTGATTCGCTAATATCAAGTCAGGAAAGAGACCAGGTGACACACATACTGTTCTTGAAAAAATAAAGAAATTTGAAATAGTGATGAAAGAAAAATAATTAAATGTTCATTCATAAATTTTTACGTAGTTACTTAGATAATAATTGCAGTAAACAATAAATGAACGTTAGTCTTTCCTTATTAATATAAAAATAACATATTTTGATATTTGTCACGTCACATTAAGCTGCATCAATTTTGTTATTTTATCATTATTACTATAAATGACATTGTTGTACAGTGTCTCTCTATGTGAGTAAATTGCTCTTACATACATTTGCTATCATTTCAGTTGTTAACATGGATTCAATCAAGCGAGGAAGTCTAACCTTACTTTATTCACCAAAGAGGACATTAGCGCAGTTGATCAATTAGGGAGCTAGAGAGCTAAGATCACCTTCAAATAATTTACAAATTAATCAGATCCACATTTCATCAGCACAAATTTGCCACTGAACATGTTCTCTTCCAAACCAGTTCTCCCAACCTAATTAAGTAGATGCGTTATGTGCTGTGCAGCTTCCATCACAGGTTAAAGCTTTTAATGACTTTGTTCACTATTTGGCTCCAGTATCTCTGTAACTGCTGCATCACCTTAGTTCCCTGCAGCACATGGTGTAGTTAAAATGTTATGCTATATTTCAATTATGGGATTTGTTTTGGATTAGAAGCCTGGTTTGAGTACAATTAGTAACAGACATGAAGTTGTGGTGGAAATTCTGTAATAAAAAAGGCTCACAAACAAGAGAATGTCTTTCTGAGTTTTATCACCACACTTGCAAGTGGGACTGTTACAGTCCGACAAAGTTTCAAACAGTAAGAGCCATCATCTCTTTCTCAAACACTTACTTTATACACACTTATGGCATGATGTCCTAGAAAAAAACACAATAAGAAATCACACTTTGCAGCTGTGTCTTGATGCATTTGATACATTAGGTCGACAGCCTTGCATGCCTCTTTAATAAATAGGTTGATGACATACAAGGATGAAAAGGTTAAGGCCATGAGTGCTAGTTTTATCACTCTGGTCTTTTCTGATTTTCTTTTTCCCACTACAAAGTCTCTGCACTAATGGGGTTGAAGCACTAATCATCAACTGCTACACAGACCTGGTTTGTCCAAGTTCTTGTTATGTCTGTGTGGCCACTGGAGTCAGACATAAAGAGATTTACCCTGGAATAGGACATAATAGGAAAAAAAAACATTTAAGTGTTTATAATGCTTTTTCAACAGGATTGGTTAGTGCAACATTTAGTATCTGTCTGCCTTGTTTCATTGGAGTTGCTCGCCCACTTTGTCTGAAGTGTCAGTCGGGAGCTAGGCTGGCGTGACCACTGCATTATTACCCAGGGGTCTCCAGGGGTGCATGGGCCTGGACCTTCATAGGGAGAGGGGCAGGCAAGGGGACAGGCCTGTGTGAACAGCTGTGCCCTGTTTTAGATCCTCATACTCAGTTACCTCTTACTCTTTGAAGAAGTCTTTCCTTACACACTTTCACACATGCAGCACACATTAGTGGAGTACGGCTCAGATATGGCTGTAGGATGAAAAGTTCAAATGCCTAAACTTCAAAATTTTCAGAAGAGCCAGATGGTTTTTGGTGGCTTTTTTGGTGCACTTTTAAAAATGATGGATTTTCAAAAAAAAAAAAACTCTTTGCTGGTACAGGAACAAATTCTGAATCCATATAGCTAGTAATCGCCCAATTTAAAACCAGAAAGTTCTTTGTAGAACCACAAATTGTTCTATGTATAAGCCATAGTAGTTTTCATTGCACTGAAACACTATAGCACATGGCCATAATGTGGTACAAAAGATTGTACATTCATTTTAAGCTGCCACAGCAACATTTCTGAGAGATAACCTCAATCCTGTTTTAAGTGATGGTTGGCTTTACATCTCTGTGTTAACTACATGACAGTGGAATTCAAATGCATGACAGAAATCACATAAAAAAACAAAAGCTCTGATAACCACAAAATGTTTCCATGTAGGAACTTCTTACAGTCCAACTTGGTACTGTAATGCTTCTGCAGTATCAAGAATTAAGTGGTGTCTGTTTTTCCACTGTTGTATTTCCAATTATTGTGATAAATTAATGATTAAGCAAAGTGTTTATTTTAAATTCACATATCATTTGAGCTGATGTACCCACATCAACATGACAGGAAGAAGAGCAAGCATTCCTCAACAGCAGAGTATAGAGAGCATCTGGGACAACACATACAGATGGATATATTAAGATTTATTAATGTATAGTCATTGATGATAACAGCTTCAAGTATCTGTCTGTCATCAAATTAAGATACTAAAATGCCAGGAGAATGTGATTTTAATAAATTACTCCTGTGCATCTGAGGTGCTAGTTTATGGCATATGATGATTTGATGGGCGCTCATAAATTTGGTTCTATTTTACAAATTTGCTTTTGAGAGTAACTTTTCTGAGTTTTGTCTACCTGTATTTATGCGCAGGTTTTACAGTTAACTCACTGTAACAGTGACCGAGTCAAGACCCTCTCACAGGGTCACTGGATCATCTGTATGTAACTTATGCTGTACCAGATTCGAAGCATCTAATATGTCTGCATGCTCCTGATGCTTTCAGACATTTGTCTCACGTGAATCAGTTCCAGCAGCAGGGATAGCAGAGCAGACCGCCTCAGTGACTTATGAGCCAGCTGGGTTTTCCTTTGAGTTAATTGAAAATTGCATGACACTGATTTAAATGAAGCAGTACTCTGTAATAACAGTTTTCTTTTCCTTGTCTGACATGTGATTGAGTTACAAAGGGGAATGCATTTGCAACAGGTGCCTCTAACACAGTGCAGGCATGAGGGCCTCCATGTCCACCCTCAGTAACCTCCCTCTGCCCCTGAGCCCTAAGCCTGCCAGGGAAACCTGATTCCAGTTCAGACACTGGCACACTCTGCTGCTGAAGCCCTCGGAGTCTCCACTGGTGTGCAACCCTGAGAGCTTCAGAGATGTCCTAGTGAAGGCAGTGAGTGAGCATGTTGTGTATTATAAACGGCTATTAGTGTGTTTAGACCATCATTTAAAATTAGCCTTTTATATTGTAAAGCTTTTTGGTCTGAAAGTACACTGAAAATAATCTTTTTTTCTTCTTTTTTTTCTTTTTCAATATATCTAAGACTCATGTTTGAACTCTGTGGGTCACACATGCAATGACAGCGTAACAAGTTTTATTTGCACAGTTACAAATGTGTTGTGCAATTAAAATAACTTCAAAGAATTTAAAGAATTGCCAGTATGAAATAGATGTCATATGAGTAATATTAGTGAAGAGTCTTTAGGCGGAACATTATATTTGGCACATCACCAGCGTTTAAACAATTGTATTTCATTCATGACTATTTACAAATTCAATATTGGGTGTGACTTTTTTGATCAGGGGGCAAGGCTTCAAGGTTTTCAGCCAATCAGCAGTGCCTACTCCTGAACTTTTGCTTCTTGGATCATGTTAATACATCTTGGGGTGTGGCTTTGCCTTGCTGAATTCTGAGCCAGGATACGTTAACTCTTACAAGGCCAAAATAACCTTAACTGTAGTCCTTAAATAGTACTTAAATGAACTTTGTGCCCATAATGACAACAGATAGTTATGAATGTTATGCACTGTATGTAATATAACATTTTGTCTTTGTCCTCTGCAAAAATATTCTTTTTTAAGAACAACAATTAGCATTGTGTGCATGTGTGCCTATAATAGCCTGTAACTAGTGAGAATCGGAAGAGAAACTAGAGTTCCCTGTTATTTTCTGTTTGCCCTGACAAAACAAGACACATGAGATACGGTGGAGGCAGACTCATAGAGACATCAGTGAGCAAGAATTCACCTGTTGTGTCTCCAGCCAACATGAAGACCACTGCCTCTCAGTGTGAAAGGTCAGAAGGGTAATTTCTTTTTTTATGCCACCTAAAGCTGCTGTAAGGGCTGGTGAAGGTTTATAAAGCCTAGACTCTTTCCTAATTAACTAACTAATATGTGAGTGTTCTTTCAATAGTGCATAAATAGTAATGCTGTGTTGTCCCTATTATGTCACTACAGGTTGCCATAGACCTGGTGCAGGCCTCTTCATGGTCTTTTCTCTCTTACACATACACTCACAGGTTTTTCTTTCTCCATCTCTTTCTACTTTCCTCATCCCTTTTAGTACTGAAAACCTCCAGTTTCCACTGTCTATAATGAAGTTGCTACCTGTCCCGGTTATTTACCTGCTGGATGTATTAAAAAAATGGATGAGGGCTCCAAACATGGCAGCCATTTTTTTTCTTTTCAATTAAAGCTAGTCATCCAGTGCATATGCTTAAGTCTTCTCCCACCTCCTAGTAAGGGCACACTTAATGTAAACATGTTAATGTCTCTCTGTGGCTAAAATGCTCAACTTCTAGCTAATATTAAAGGCAAGAAAGTTATATCTTTAATGACATTAATATGTTTTTTAGAGTTTGACCCCATTTTCTGCAAGTTTGTAAGTTCCCTTTTCACTGTAGTCCTTGTCACTGCTAACTCTGTAGTTACTTGAGGATGCAAAAGTCTTGTGCTGCTTACTTATTGAACAGTATTTTATCACCAGCAGCTTTTCTTCAGCTGCCAAAAATAAGCTTAATTGGGAGGGTGTGACATATAGGGGGTTTACAATAGTGACTGACTGATAAATCAATTGGTCCAATGTTAGCTTCTGCATCAGTTTCAGTATATTTGTCTGCTGATAAATAACAACAACAATTTGAATCAGCTTCCCAGAGGCGAACACAGCTAAGCTCTAGTCTTTAAAAAATACAATGGTTTTTGGATTATATAGTGTTTTGGGAAGTTAAGTGATTGAAACAGAGTTCCCACAGACCAATGGGCTAATCATCAATAAGGGGCTGTGCGTGGTTAGCGTGGTGGCAGACCTTGACGTTTACCTTGATTTCGAGCAATGCACAGTGGGTACACGCACCAGCCATAATGACATAAACATAAAATGTTTGGGGGAACAAACAGTTGTTTGCGGAGACTGTCGCAAGAGGCATGTAGCGGTCTTAATTTTGTTCATTTGATTGCATGAACAAGCTGGAGCATTTGATTCACTGGATTCTTGGTGCTTTTTGCATATATATTTAACTTAATCATTCAAATTGTGATATTTCAAAAAGTAGTTTTGTGCCATACACACAAGCTAAAATTACTTTATTATTAATTCCTCATTTAAAAGTAACTGTGACTATAGTGACCTTTTTTTTTATACCTACCAGGTATTGTAATTGGGGTATCTTCACAATACCCCAGTAATGCCACTGGGACATACTGTGCTGTCATGAGGTCAGTGGGTTAAAGCTGTGGCCAGTGTAAATTCTTCCACTACAGGTGAGTCAGTGCATCTTATGTAATTGCCACCTTTGTTTTTTTTTAAAGAGGAAGGACTGATGACCTATGTTCTTGCCTTATTTTTACTCTTCATAATTCACAAAAAATTTGGCCAGTGTCCATGTCCTCCAACATTTTCCAACTGATGCTTATTCTTCAATGTCCCCATAAAAAAAAATAATTTAAAAGAAGTTTGACTTCTGTGGGGAAATGAAAAAAACACACGCCCATACTTGAAAGTTTCTCTGTTGCTGTTTTTTCCGGCTCAGATCTGTCACATCCTACATGTAGCATGGATGTAAATAAGTTTTAGTAACTTTAACTTAAAAGCGAGAGGTGGGTGTTTCGCCTTTAAGAGTTAAGAAACTTGAAACCTTGTTTGCGCAACAATCAGTGCAGCTCACAGCCGCCAAAGTGTCTAGACTAGCACATGATGGTAGTCAGCCAATGGCTCCACCGCTCTCCTCGGGGGCCCCGTGTGTGTGTGTATGTGTGTGTGTGCGTATGTGTGAGGAAGAGGGGGGGGGGAGAAAAAGAGAGAAACTGAGAAAGAAAGAGATCTGGGCTGCAGTTTGGTTTAGATCTGAGTGGAGAAGCAGGAGCGCGATTCAGCCCCGGATTGATCCTCCTCATGTAGTTTCAGCTGGCATGGATATTTTGCTGGGATTGTTAAAAGAAGTGCACATACATCTCAAGAAGACGACAAGGATCCTGACTTCTAGTGCATTTCCTTGGGATTAAATCTCCTCGAAGTACCTCATGCTCTACGTGCCGGTGTAGAAAGTAGATCTGAGGTTGTTAAAAGTCCAGAACTGTTTGAGGCTGCCAGTTGCCGTCTTGGGTTGAAGGCTGCTGGTTTTGGATTATGTTACTAAGATTATCATGTTATGTTATTATGCATTCTGCTTTTTGTATTCGTTCGTAACAAACATATAAACAGTCCATTCCCCGGCGGTCTCGGTTAAGTCACAGTTTGACCCGCTTGGTTATTTACAGTGTAATCGGTTAAATGAATGTATTTTGATCGGAATGCTGCAGTGCATGTATTGCGCGTTTTTGTTGTTGTAGATGCAACAAAATAGCCTTCAGTCTAATGTTGCGGTTTTGCCACCAGTGCTCGTCAGTTGGCTGTGCATGCATTGCACGGCATTTCACAGACATTAATGTTTTGCAACGACCATAAAAGTATCTGTAATATTCGGATATCCGTACAAGAATAAAACCCCCTTATAGATTTTCAAGTTGTCGTATGTTCAGGACGAAACGCTCAGGTCTTGTGCGGCGACTCTGGAGAAGCCGTTTGATCCCAGATAAAGAAGGGGAAGATGGAAATGGCAACAGTAGTGAGGGCTGTAGGGACGATCTGTTCGGCAACAACCCAGAGAAAATTCCCAAAACGGAGCTCAGACCGATGACCCCTAGCGGGTCTCTTGTAGGGGACATTGGGGGTGTGTGCACCCGGAGCCCCGTGGAGAGCAGCGGCTTGGGGGTCACGTCGGACCAAGATGGGGGTGCGGTGTGCGTCCAGGAGCAGGGGAGCCCCCGCTCCATACAGGACAGCGAATGCAGGACAGTGACTTGCTGCTTATTTAAAGACCGGGACCACTCCGAGCTTAGGGGTCCAGAGATGGCTCAGGGTACCAGGGATCCAGGGTCGTGTCACTTCGTGCTGAGGAACCTTGGACCACGGGATAGCGGCTCTCCTGAGCCGCAGGAGGCGATGCCACGCACGGTGTTAGAGCAAGAACTCAAATCAGCCACATACTCTCTTTTAAAAAGGCTAAAGGAAAAGGCGCTGGATACCTTACTAGAGGCAGTGGAGTCCAGAGGAGGGATGCCGAGCGACTGTGTTATGATTTCCCGGACAGAGCTGAGGTTGTGCGGTCATATGGCATCCCCACAGCTGCTTGTGTGTAAACTGTACCGCTGGTCCGACCTCCAGCACACGGCCCAGCTCAAACCGCTCTGTGAGTGTAAGAGTTTTGGGGCCATGGACAGTCCGACAGTATGCTGCAACCCTTATCACTACAGCCGGCTCTGTGGGCCAGGTAAGAGCATCTACCAGGACACAAAAAATCTGCCTGTAGCACCTTACAGGTCAACCTAGATGCTATTTTTGGGATAAAGTTACCAGGTAGTCCATTAACAGATAACCATAAGGCTTCTGAGTCTACACTTTCTTGCCTTTGCACCACAAGCTTTCTCTAACTTTCTTTGCAGATACCATCATTACTTATAATAAAAAAAAACCATGTTCCATAAATGTGCAAGTAAATCATGCAGATACAACTCAACCATTAGGCTCATTTGGTCCATTTGCATTTCACATTTTGCTAAATTATTATAATAACAACTGAAAAGGTCATCTTAATAGTTACATGGCAGAAATCATGTTTTCAAGAATGTAAAACTGTAAAGGGCCTTGAAATATGCTCAGACAATCCTTCCCTATCACTCTGCTTTATTTATCTAGTATTGTTTGGCTTACTTTCATACACAGAGATAGAGAATGGCAGGTCGTTTGATTAGATAGTTAATGATTATTCAGGCCATCCTCATGACAAGGTGAACAATAACAATATCACTATAAGCAAGGAATATGAGCAGAGTTTGATTTGATGAAACAAATGTGAGACAGACTCCCTTTTAAGGAGGCTTGGAGTTATTCTATACCTTGAGTTCTTACGTTTAGTATATTTGAAAGTACCAAAATGCATGGAAGATTATAATATGCCAGTTTGATAGGTTTGTCACTTCTGAAAATTTTAGGTACCTATGGTGTTGTATTTGGACAGTTTGATGCTGTAGTAGAGAATCACTCAGTGGCCTGCAACATCTTTATATCTTTAATGAAGGAGTTTGTTTGTTTGTTTGTGCTGTTGTCTTTAAGCTCTTATAGGTTTAAGTCTTCAATGAATTCCCTAATAACATATGTGACATCTTATATGTGTCTGAATATGTCAGTGCCTTCAGTGTGATTGTCAATACAGCTTCTTACCTCTCTTTCTTTCAGGGTAATTGCCAGTGTATGACATGTATATGATTGTATAGACACACACTGAGGTTTGGACTTGGCTCCATGTCAGTTTAGTTGGTGTTGTGGTGGAGGAATGAGCTTTATTTCCACAATCAATGAGCTATCTATGGCAGAACCTCCCTGACCTACATTAAACAGATTAAATTTTGGCAGGGGACAGGCCTGTGATTTGGCACACCTTAAACTCTGGGCCACTCGACCCCACTGACCTGATGACAACGCGTGGTATCATGTGTAAAGATGCAAGCGTCAGTATTTCTGTTTTCTCACTGGCACAGGAGGTGGATTTTCCATAACATCCATGTTTACTAGAGCCAGCTGGCTGTGACAAGCTCTTCAAAGTCATATGTGCAACAATATCAGAATTCGTAGCACGCAAATGTTGGACACTGACGTGGATTTGGCCTTCATGTCCTACCATACTGTCCAACCTGATCAGTTGTGATTTTTATAGAGCTCCAAGGTTGCATGGTGTTTGCTGGTTTGAATAGACTGTGTTAGATACAAAGAGCATTTAATTTGTTCCCCCTGCTGAACTGGATGTCAGGTTATGGCCGTGTGTGTTTCTTTCCACTAAAACTAGCAAGATGAATTGTAAGAGGAGGGAGAGGGGCACATACCCCTTATTGGGACTAAGGCTCGTAGTACACATAGCTCACATGCGCTCATGCGTGGCCCGATAGAGCTGGTATTTCTTTCATGCTATTCAAGAAGGGGGGCTTTGAATCAAGACTTTAACCACTGGTTTTTTTATATTGTTTGCAAATGGAGAAGTAGGAAATATTGAATTATATAAGAATGATGTTCAATTCATGAAATAGATTTTAATGGAAAACATTTTACTCCTTTGTAAAACAAACTCAAAACATGCCTGAAAAGAATAGCGTTAAGAATTTTTCAACTGTAATTCAATCTGATTGTTTGATTGTAGAGTAATTTCAAGGTCCAGGTATCAGTTTTATATAAGACTTTTTAAAGAATAAAACAATCTGTAATGTTTGACAGAGAGCTTGGATTGAAGTGGACAAAAACTTTTTGCTTTTATTTTGCCAGGCATTATACTTTTCGAATGAGATCAGTTTCAAGTTGCGCTTTAAAAGCCCTTTTGTGCTAAGGAGGTCCCCTCATGCTATTTAGGTGAAGGAGTGGTGATAATATACAGTTTGCATACTGCTGGCGCCAGACTGACTAGCTGTGTATCTGAGTGACTGAGTTCAGATCCTGGCAATTACTGCCGCCACTCTTAAAGGACCCGCTCCTATTATGCTTTTCTCCTTCCCCTTTTCCCCTGTAGGCGAGGTCACAGTGTGCTCACAAAGTTTTCTTTCCTTTGTGCTTTCCTTCTTGTGCAAGTTATTCTCTTCATTTCTCTTCTTTTTATGAGATAAAATTAAGGCCTTTGAACACAATGAAGTTAAAAAGCAGAGATTTACTCAGATTTATTAAAGTACTAGCTAAAATTTATGATTAGTCTGTGGTTGTAGTAATGACTGCTTCGGTTAAATAATATGTCCTTAAATAACAGCAACAAATGTGCAGTTTTCTGTTGGCTTTATTAGCTTCTTTAACTAGCTTTTGAACAAAATGATTAGATTTTGTAGTGCAGACACAAAGCCTAAGAGTTAAGACTTAGCCTGCTGTCTACTCTGAAATGGATCTGATGTGAGCTGTGTATTGAAGCTTCTTTTTTGGCTTGAATTTAGTTGTGTTGGCATCTTTCTTATTGCCTTTATCAAAGACTTTTGACAATAACCTCACTCAAAATCTAATGTTTTAAACAATGCTTGGTTAAGTTTGTATTACTGTAATATGAAACCAATACACTGGGGTCTTTATATGTACAAAGTATGGTGTCAACAGTATAAGTAGAGGATTTGTTCTGTGAGTTAATTACAGTTAACCAACATTTACACCAGTGTCCAAGTGTATCCAATCCGGATTTTATATAATTTTATTTTAATAATACACAACTGACTTATGATGGGGAACTTAAAGCATTTATACCAGGGCCTAAGTTTATCAGGGCCTTCTTTCTAACCTTTATTAGGTTGTTGACATGACTGCTTTGTGTTACAGAGTCACCCCCACCTCCTTATTCGAGGCTTTCCCCTAATGAAGAACACAAGCCACTGGGTAAGTGACAAACACACAGATAAACTCTTTGGCACCTGAAGCATGCATTCTATTTCATCCTCAGTTATTGATCTTCATCTGAATCTTGCTATAAATATTTGATTCACAGTGTTATGACTTGTAGTCAATAAGTTGCTGAAATGTAATTAGTTGATTCTTATCTTTTTTTTTATGATCATAATTAAATTGCAAATGGCATCTTCAGTCTTTTGTTTAGGATCTGTTGTAACAGAAAGAAACAGGCATAAAGCAATGTGGAGAATTTTAATGGATGTAATTGGGCACAGTTACTGGCAAACTGCATGGGTAGCTTTTGGATGAGACCTAGGCCAGCATGTGGCATAATGTCAGCATGCCAGCCAGAGCCAGTGTGGGTAGTATGGTGTGGGTAGTATGTTCTGTGGGCTGTTGGGACTCTGGAGCCTGGCTGCTAGCTGGGGCTGCAAGCCTGAGTACAGCTGAGGTTTCTGGCGGCATTTGGGGGGGATGTCATCAGGTAAAGCCTGTTAGTGAAGTTGCCAGGTTATCCCCTATTGGACGAAGCCAAAACATGGTGTTAATCGTTTTCAGTTTGATATGAAACAAAAATCATTTTGATGTTGAAATGAAGAGAGGCAACTGTTGTAGAACAGATCAGTAGAGATGTTACTGTACTATGTAAGTGAGGGGCTAATTTCTGCTTTATTCCCCACAGATCTGTCAGACTCCACATTGTCTTACACTGAAACTGAGGCAGCCAGCTCACCAAACATCACACCAGGGGAATTCTCAGGTGGGTGTGTTTATCCAACTGTCGTCAGACTCCAAATAAGGAGTTTGTTTCCGAAATGCTTTACACCAATTTTACAAATTAATGATTACCAAATGTTTATCATCCCAGTGGAGCCCGTCTGTAAATGCTTTAGTAATTTCTCCAACAAGGAGTTCAGTTTCTCAGAGGACTTTGAAGTTGATTTGTCTTTCTGTTGTGCTGTACATTTTGTAGCAGTAGGAGGCATTTATTTTTTGTTGGCATAGTGGCACACTGTATAGTTTCAGATGCTCAAATGCTGTGTGCAGCAGATGTGGGGTTTGACATACAGTACATTGCAGTGAGTACTGGCTCTAATCATTGAATGACATGTATCGGATGCTAAATTTCAACTTAAATTGACTTGACTTTGGATATATCTATGAGCAGCTGTTTAAGTACTAGTGCTGGTATAATGGTACATCAACTATCTTGAATGAAGAGTAACTGTATCAGTAAATATGATTTATACATGGATTAGGGGTTTTTCTTTTTCCTTTAATTATTATTAAAAGTGGTAGTTTGAGTAATAAATCAGAAGACAGATGTTAGTTTCTGAGCAAGTATTCGCACGTACATATAGCTTTACATTAGAACAATGCAATCTATGAATCACTGTTTTATCACTATAATAATCATAAAGCTTTCATGACTCTCATGTTGAGTGTCCAGTGGCCCGTTTTGTTCTGGCTATGAAATTGTTGAAATAAGACAGGAGAGTGTACTTAAATAACAGTTCAGAGTTTTACTCCTGCATAGCTGTTGAGTGTATCTGGATGAATACGCAAACTTATGAAAGTAATTTCATTTTGATGTTGTACTTTATTCCTTCTCATTAAGGGCCATTACGAACAGTTCAAGCTTTTAAAGATAAAGGTTTCATTGTAAGCGGTGCAGAGGTTCAGCGGGGCGTGTGCATTGGCCACAGAGCCGGCCTCCCCTCCTCTGTTTTTCTTTCAGAAATATTTGAGTGGGATCAAACTGTAATAAGATCCAAGCTCGCTCAGAAACACACAAGCACACATAGTTGTGCACATGCATGTGCACAGACACTCACGCGTACAACTCTATCTAGCCTGGCTGTAAGTGGGCTGCAGGGAGGGGTGGGTTGAGGGAAATGGAGTTGCTCCTGTGAATGGGGCCACACCAGAGGAAGTGAGCAGAAACAGTCCTATCCTCTGATTTGAAATGAAACACTCCTTTCTCATGGCATAGAGTAAGCATGCCTCCCCCTTCATGCTAGGACCACAGCCAGCATGCACAGTATCATGTGGACGGGGAGTCAGAGCCCTCGTTTTGGGGCTTGCTCTTAGAGGTTCTGCCATGGCTCAGAGTCGTAGACACTGAGCAGTTGACATGGCTACCTGGCAGTGAAGTATTCAGTCAGCAAGGGCCCCCTCCTCCCACTGTCACCACCTCAGCATGGCCCGGCGACACTCCCTGAGTCAACAAATGAGGGGCTTGTCAGAGCCCGCACCACAATTCCTCAGAGACTGTGGTGAGGAGGGAGGATCTAGACATGCTAGGCTTTGGTTTCTTCCAACTGTGTTGCTGCTTGTACAGGCCAGTCCAGATCACTCTGCATTGGCTGTGACACACTCACCAACGTGGAATTGAGAAAGAGAATGACCAGTGTTCTACAGGGTGGTAGTTTTTCATGCTGTGAGCTAATTTGTGTAGTCAGTATGTCTCTGATCATGTTGCATTTGGACTATATGATGGTTCTTTGATTTTAAAATACATAAGAGAGCCCACGTTGAGTAAAACAAACCATTAGCATCTCGTCATACAGATTCTCCACCAAGTATTTGACTTAGTTTGACCAAGCATATTCCATCATAAAACCAAGAGCCTGAAGGCTTCCTCATAAAGCCTGCTTAGTTCTGCTTAAACATACAGGCCTGTTATGCATATTGTCAAGTTATCCTGTGCTGACCGTGTTGCTGACCTGGAGATGACTTTTCTTGTGAATCCCCCTTCAGCACGGATAGAGAGAGTGTCTGTGTGTAACTGGAGTTGTATGGGATCCAGACTCCACCCCTCACGCAGGAACAAGTAAACCTCTTAAAAGCAGGTCTGGGGGGCACTGGTAGGGTGGGTTGGGTGGAGTCAAATAATCAACTACAGTCTGCAGCCCAGGGCTACAGAAATACACACTGAGCATTCTTCTGCACCTCACAATGGCAGAGAAACTGATCAGAACTGGTTCGTTTGGTAGACAAGCTTGTTCTACCACCTCAGCCAATATTGAGAAAATATATATTTTCAGGGAAATTTGAAAAGTAGTTCTCATCTTGCTTTAGATTATGTAGCGCCATGTTAACATAGGATATGTCTTCAAATCAATATGTCTTCAAATCAATGCACTTCATGTTCTTAAGTTAATGTTGGAGTTACATTTAAGAGCAGATGCATTTCTCTGGCTGACTCTTGCAGTTGTTTAACATGCTAAAAATGTTCTTACTCATGCATTCTTAAAAAGCTTCCCCATGTGCACATTATTGTATTAATGTCTTAGTGTAATACTCATACCTTCAGTTACTGTGCCGTCATAGACATTTGGACCATTCCCAATGGTTTATTTAAACATGTCCGTGTCACAGACAGCCACACCAGTGGCACTGTGTGATGTCTGTTTATGTCATGAGTGAGCCCAGCTTCTGGAGTCTATGTATACGTAGTATACCTTAGTGCTGTGTGTGTGAGGGAATGTGCCTTTGCTGCTGCTGTCCTCCTAGTCTGTCCGCACACCTGTTTCCTCACAGCCTGGGCCTTGTGGTGTGGGCATCAGAGTGATGCGCTTTGAAGCAGGTCTCATTGCTTCCTGAATGACTGTCTGAGGGAGTGTTTTCCCCCTACACACTTCATGTGTAGGGGGAGGATAGGACTTCATTATTTCAGTCACATTGTCTCTGACATTGGGGACTCTTCTTCATTATAAGGTTGCTTTGGCCAGCTCTTGCTCAGAACGTGAGGAGGCATGCCAAGATGTTTTTGCGTTGCTACTTAAGGATTTCAGTCATTGTGCATATGGTCTAAATGTCACTTTGTGCAGTGATTACCATGTTAACAGTATTTAGATACAATGAATGATGCAAGTCTTTCCTCTTTGCCTGGTTGAGAGCATTGTAAGATCATGGCTCCAGTCTGCCTACATTCTTCAGTCATCAGAGGTTGTGTCCTCAATCAACCCGGTGGAATTTGTCAGCATAACACTGTGTGTACACGCTCATGTTGGTGTGAGTTGAGATCACCGGTGTGAATGGAGGGGCTCCCTCAGATTTGCTGGGTCAAGTGACCAGAGGACATGCAGAGTGACCTGAGTCACTGTCCTTTTTTTATTTTCCTTTTTCCTTTCCCTTCCGGAAAACGTAGGAAAGTTGGACTGGAGGAATGGAAAGATTGAAAGCTGCTAGACGTGGATTACACAGAGTGCTGTAGCGCTTACTGGAGGGAAGAGGGCATCAGCAGGTAGTCAGGGTTCCCACACAGTAATCATACAGCGCTCTCCTCCGTCTGCCGGCTTGTCTCTGGAGGGAGGGCCAGTGCTTGTCTCTCTGGATGTCTCGTCTGCAGACATTGTGTCAGGTTCATTCTCTGGTATTGACTGATTCTTCCAGGCAGAACAAGGCAGTTAGTAGATAGATAGGAAGGACCTCATGTGAGTCACACAACAAATTGCTCAGGAAAATTACAGTTTACAACACCCCAGTGCTGGGACCAAAAAAACGCATGTGTAAAGCTTTAGTCTATATATTTCTAAGTCTATATTTCTTCCTTAGGGTCCTCATCTAAGTCCAGATATATACATTAAACTGTGCAGTCAATAGTAATCACAACCTGCCTGTCTGTGTCAGGAAGAGGCCGGCATCAAACTGTTCCCTCGATTTTTGTCAGAGACAGTTAAAATGCATGGAATAATTAGACAGTCTAATCAAGGCATGTGATGCTTCTCTTGATCAAAGCAGATTAGACTGGACCCATACTTGTTGATCTGACTTTGAAGGCATGTGATTCCACTTCTGCTAGGAACAAATGAAATAGCATATCTACTGTACTCAAGATTTGGGATTGATTGCACCTCTAATTTGCTTTGAAATGTCTCGTTATGTGTTTCTGTATTAGATCATCTATTCAGTTTTTTGCAGGGGCCTCAGTATTTTGTGGATGGCTCTTTGATGTTTTGGTCCGTTTTTTTTCTCTCCTGAACATAAGTGTGATGCTGAGTGACATAATGTACGTGGCATCATTGGTGGCCAAATTAATTTATAGCTGCTCAGGAACCATCATATTCAGCTGAATACTAATAATTGTCATCCTTCACCGCTATCCTTTGTGCATTACTTTGTAATGTAGTGTGCTGAGTATATAAAGTATCTCCTTCCTGCTGTGGAGGCATCTAACGTTCTTGATGTTAGCAGCTGTATTGTGATTCTGCAGTGTGCAGACAAGGGGTATGGTCTGATAGAGTGACAACTGCATCAGCATGTTAGCAATGTCCCCCTCCCCACCTAGAGGCATGATCCCCCTCCTCCGCCCCACAGACCCTAGAGTGATGCAGCCTGGGCTCATCTCCCCCTACAGCCTGGCACATGGCCTCAGGTTTCCACCGCAGCCCTGAGCCTTCCCAGCGCCTGGCCGCCCACACTCCCTCAGGAGCCCCAATGCTCCAGGATACGGGATGTGGAAATAATGTGACTCGAGTGCTTCCACCCTGCCTCCCGAAATCAGGTTTTGCGGATTGTTTATTTGAGGGGAAGGAGGCCTCAGACAAACATCCTGTTTTAAAAAGCTGCCTGGGTTTTGTAGCAGTGTAGGGCGGTGAATTGCCCCTTTGACAGCGGGGGGAGACTGAGGAATGTTGAAGAGAAGGCCAGCATCTCGGGGGACGTGAGGGGGCTCTCCTCACCCGTTTGTCATGTCCAGTTTGCAGAGTCCATTTTAAGCTGGGGGCGGAGGGTTGTAGCTATACATCCTGAAGGGTCTTGTGCTCTGTTCTCTCTGTATTGGTGTAGGGCCTGTACCCACAGTCCTCATCTCAAGTATCCGTTCCTGTCCTGGGAGGCTGGCTTCCATTTCCCCTTACGTAACACACATACACATAGAAAAAAGAGCCATTGATAAGAGCGATAAGGCCATTTTTCATTTTCCCTTTCTCAGCATTGTTAGACTGTGTGGTGTCAGAAATCCATTTTCAAGTTTTTCTGGGAGGGGTTATGGCATCCTCAGTAGAGTCCTCCACAATCTATGTGACCTATTGACTCATTAATAATAGCATTTGTGTGTGTGCGTGGGAGGGTGTGTATGTGTTTGTATGTCTGTGATTTGTTTTTTATATTAGTGAAGTCTAGTTTGCTTCCCTTCTGTGTTCAGTGAGATGCTCTGGCCATTAGATTAGGGTCTTTTACTTTTTCTTCTCAAGCTTTTTTTGAGTTTTGTGAAGGCCTCAAGATCTGAGCCAAGTCAAGATTTATGGCATTTACAAAAAGCTTTACTGTAGGTTTGTAGTTGAGAAGTCTCCATAGTGTGGACCGTCTGTGTCAAGCAGCGGAAATGTGGATCTGAAGTAAGCACTTTTTATCATCTGAAATTGTCACGTAGACAGAGAGGAGGGAATGTGATTGTCATTGTGTTAAGATTTTTTTCTACACTGAATTTGTCTTTAAGAGTCAATTTACAGTCAGAACTAGTAACACAGGTCTTGGATGTGGTGAGGTAATGTGACCTCTACGTGCAGAGTGAAAGCCATGCTAATCTAAAGCAGTCCTTGGAGAGGCCTGAAACCCCTTACATGTCAACAGAAACTAACCTGCTGAGCTTAGTATTTATCTGTGTCCGCTTGGCAAGCCACTGTGGTGCCAGTGCTGCTGGGTGTTTGACTTAACTTGTGAAGGGTTCACAGATAAAGATTAATCTACAGCCTCATACATGACTATGAGTCTAAGCCCACAGTGCTGTGCTAGTCATTTGAATTTACACAGTGTACTGTGCTCACTGAGGATAAAGTGGACTGTGTTTCCTTTTCAGGGCTTGCCACACAGATAGAAAATACAGTCAGTAGAAATAACAGGAGGTGTGCTCAAGCTATAATTTTTGCCCCATATTCTACCTTAGCAAACAAAATGAGTGAGCTAATCTTGTCGTGTGCTCAGGGAGGGCTGCTGTTGCCATCTTCTCTCCCTTCACACCGCAGCGCAGCACCAGCCTCCACCAATGGCTCCATTCATTCAGCTCAGGGCACAGGGTTAGAGCAACAAATAAAGAGCGTGCAATGCCATTAAAAATGTATGGAATGTCCAACTGTTAGTTTAGTGTTTTAGTATGCCTCCTCTCAAGACTGGGAGGGGGAACAATACTCCATTTGAGCTCGCCACTGTAAATGTGCTAGCCTTGCATCGCCTGGCAAAGAGTAGTGAAGAAGGTGCCAGTTGTGGATGCTGTTTTTATTTTCTGACCATTTTACCCACAATTATAAATCCAGACATCGGCCTTGGCCAGCTATGATTTAGGCCTGCGGTTTGATTGCTGGCGAAAATAGATTTAAGATTTTTTTTTTTTCCTTTCTCCCCAGAGGAGCATTCACAGTTGTGCCTGAACCTATGGCTGTCAGTATTTTTAAAACTCAGAATAGCCAGTGCATTCTTTGAGCCTCCAGAATGCTGCATGTGGATTAACTTGTAGGGGCCCATGTCATTGGACATCTCTACACAAGCCTTTTACAGCCACAGGGAAAGGATAGGAGCTCATTGTGGATGGGTGAACAGTAAACTCCCAGTGTATCGGAGCCTGGTGCATTTTCTCTTGCGTGTACACGTGTAAACTGAGAGACAGTGACTTGATTTTTTTCTCTGTCCTTATCTTGAACTTGATCTGCTGCAGCTATATCTTCATTCCACTCTCTTGTCCTAACACGGGGCCAAGTACGATAGACATAATTTGGAGCCTTTGATCCTTCTCCCAGAAGATGAAGCCTTTTAAAACTGAGCAGAGAACCTTTATTTTGAATGATGGTCCAGCAAAACGCCCCTGATAATGTATTGTTTACAGTGGCTTGGCTCACTGTTCAGTTTTTTTTTTTCCTGAGCATGTACATGTATGTCCTCAGGTTCTACACAAAGTACAACTTGACAAAACAAATTATACTGTTGGACCAGGTTTTTGCAAGTAGTAATTACAAGTTGTAAACATGCTTATGTGAAAATTCTCATTGATTATGTTCACCAGGGAAAATTATATTTACTTTTGCAATGTGTGTTTTATTTATCTTTTATTTGTGTGTATTTCTGAAGTCTTGGCTGTGTGGCTCAGTACGTGCAGTCAGGCTGTCGCATTTCAGGGTACGGTTTAGATTAGAGGTCTGGCTGTAGCTTCCCCCTCTTCCCCTCTCTGTGACTGCCAGCACATAATTTACTTAATGAAATCCTGCCATTCCCTTTAGCTTCAAGATTTTTTGCAGATGTTGACAGGGAAGGACTTTGTGAATTATTGGAAATGTTCACTCCTGCATTTTTAATGAATGTCTTGCTTGTTGTGAACGGGCTGACTTGTCGGAGATGAGGGAAACAGTTGTCTTTGTTTGGGGAGCTGGTGTCTGGATGCCCGCGGTGGAGCAGTGTGGGTTACAGCCCAGCAAGTGTTGTGATTGAAACAGAAACTCTGGTGCCACATTATCCTGACAGAACACATTCTCCTCACAGACTCTGATCCACTGGGCCGATCAATAGGAAACCATTGTTTGAACGGCAGCTCTGTCCATCATAGCTGCTTCACCTCCCAGCCCGGTGGAAACTAAATACCTGCCTTTCGCCTTAAATTAGTCAGACTAATATAACTTGTAATAATAGAGTTCCTTGTTATTGTTCATTTGAAACCAAGCCTTCAACATAGCTTGAATATATATGCTAGCTAAAGTCAGTTTCCTCCCTTGCTGTATGGTCGTGCTTTTCCCAGAGGACAAGTGTGTCAACTCTGAAGAAAAGTGTGAATTAAAGAGAGGAATAGTTTAAAGTTTGGATGTAAAAGTTTTAGACCACACAGCCAACACTTCCTCTCACATGTCCTGTGATTTTGTGAGACTATACTCCAAACAAGACTCCTAGAGGACGAGAAAGTAAGCAACCTTCTTGCTGCCCCCCACCCCCCACCCCACCCGCACCCCCCACAGTCCTAACCAGAGTAGGAAGTTAGGAGGCACAGCGAGAGGAGGAGGGGGGAGTTCAGGAATGCGCAGGGTCTCCTCTACTCAAACGCTCCAGCCTACTTGGCTCGAACCTCCCTCGCACACGCACAAACAAACACACTCGCACACACACACACAAACAGATAGGTTGTATGAGGAGGTGAAAGGGCACAGCCACCCAGCAGGATGTTCACTGACTGTTTTGCTTTCAGTGCTCTTGCAGACTCCGCTGGCTTTTAACGCTGCCTGTAGATATGACATCCACAAACATCCCCCACAGTTTTCACTGAGCTTTTACATGCCCTAAGGACTCTCGTAAGGCCTTACTTGCATCACCACCATCACTTGCACTCTGTGTGTCTGACACATTGCAGAGCTTCGGAGGAAACTTGGAGGAAATGAGCAGCACATTCTCTTCCCCTGACAGAAAAAAATAGAGCCTTTTCCCTCAAACCAGTGGCCTCTTACTCATGCACCCAGACGGCTCCTCCGTATTAGCCTGCTTAGCTTCCTGTGCTTTTTACACCCTCTGTTGTTTATTGATTTAATTTATGGATTCTGTTATCTGCTATCAAGGGTACAGCACTTTTCCTCCCTCATGGGGTCATCCCAAAACAGAAACGGAGGGAAAGTGGAGAGGAAGTGGATGACAATGTAAAGCATTCCCATTGTGACCAGCCAGGCTTGGTGACTGGATTCAGTTTCTCTGGCTCCCACAGTGTTTTCTCCGAGCACATATCTCTCTCCCTCTCTTTCTATCTTCCTCTCTCTATCTCTTGCTCTCTTTCTCTCAGCAGAGAAAGGCCAGACCTCAGGGAAAAAAATCCATAGACATATAAGAGCAGCTCCAGTTAGCGTGTCTGTCTGATAAAGCCGACTTTGATGGCAGCGATAGCCCAGACGCCAGCCTAAATGTGGCCTGCTCAGGGGTTACAGTCAGCCTGTAGGAACCTTTGTCTACAGAATTAAAGCCATACCATACTCTGAAAAGGAGGGGGGAGGTTTTTGCTTCAGTTCCACTTTGTTGTTTTAGTTGTAAAAGAAAGTTAAATCTAACAAATTATAGGACAGGGTCAGAGGAATGCACAAACCACAGTGTACACATTCACACACTCCTCATACCCCACTCCCCACCACCAGCCCCCCAGCCTATCAGTTCATTGGTAGAGTCTAATAGCTGGAGGGGAATCTAATCCTTGGCACAGGATGAGAGACTGCTGCTCCCCCTCCTCTCCTTGCTGCTCTCCTCCCCTCGAAAGCGCTGCTTAAAGGGACTGGCAACAGTGTTTTTCTTTTTTTCTTTTTTTTTTTCTTCTTTCCTCCTCAGCAAAGTTTTGGAGGAATGAGTTCATCTCTGCTCCCCGCTCTGGATTAGGAGAGATGAAGTATAATGGAGGTGGCCCCGGAGCTTGGTGGGGAGATGTTAGCACGGAGGGGAAGCTGTTGTTTGTCTGCCTGTCCCTGACACTCGGCCTCCCATTCATCTCACTCCAAGGCTGCGGAGCTGTGTTTACCCCGGGGCAGCTCTTTTCTGCTTCTCCCTCTGCCCTTTTTTCCCCCTCGTTTTCATGCTGTCTTTAAAAGCATTACTGGATGATCATCAAGGATTGCCATTGAAACTTTCAAGCCCCCATTTTTGTGTACTTAGTAGTAATTATCCAGACTTGCCCTTGAGTGCTAGGAACTTGTAGAAGGGCGATCTGCTTTTTTCCATATGTAAACCTGTGGAAGAGGCTTGGGCAAGTTGTACTGAACATAGACATATTTAATGGCACATGATAGAGGAAAAAGCTATTCTATAGCTGTATATCAGTTTTTGCTGCTTGTTTTGCCTGTGTTAATCACAGCAGCCTCTACTATCTTCTGTTAGAAGTAAATTTACTCAAGTACTGTACTTAGGTGCAAATTTGAGGTACTTTAGCTTTACTTGAGTGTTTCCATTTCAGTCTATTTTTTACTTCTGCTCTACTGCAACGCACTTTATACTTTTCACTTCACTACATTGAGTTGACAGCTTTAGTTACAGATAAAGATTTTACATACAAAACGCATGAAGACTTTATAAGATACGATGCACAGTTTTTGATTAAATCCAACAATATATACAATTAGCTGCATCATAGTAAAAAGCTACTGATACATTCACATTTCTCTGAATCATGTAGTAGTGTGGAGTCGTGATTTACTTGTGTACATTTTAATTTCAGGGTATTTCCTTTTAAAGGAGTGTTTTTATGTTAGAATATGGCCACTTTTACTTAAGTAAAAGATCTGAACCATTGATTATCTTCATGCGTCCACATGCAGAGTAATTATTTACGTTAAACCTGGACCACTTGTAGCTGACATTTCAATCCTTTTTGCAGACGCTGCAGCTTGTGTCACTGTTTGCTTTCTGAGTTCCAGTGAGCTGATATAAGTCTGTGTTTGTTGTCGGATCTGATGTCCTGCATTTGATACTCTGAATTCCTCCAATCAGACAGGCCACAGGGAAACTGAAAAATCAACATTTTCACATGGTTTCCATGGAGCTTGTGCCTTGTTATGGAAATCAAACTCTGCACACCAAATGCTTTCTGCTGTTGAAGTTGTGTTCGTTAAATATCTCTGTTTACTGTGTGATTGTACAAAGACTCGTAGTACGTGCAGATACAGGCGTCCAACGCTACTTTTGATTGACTAAAATGTGTGTGTGTGCTTGTTAGATTCTGAATGTTGTAATCTGTTTACTTATTTCATGACGCTCAAAGGAAGCCAAACAGAGACTATCCTAATCATACTGCTAGAACACTAGTAGCTGCTTTATTCTGCATATTTCCTGTTGGCCATGGAAACTTGAAGAGCTTGAATAGCTTCCACAGATCTATGTATCTCCACTTTTTTGATGCTAGTACTGTGAGATTGGTTATGTATGACGTTAGAGTTGATTAACTCCTTCATGTGCTCAGATCATTGCCTCTGGCTGCAGGAAGAGGAAGTGGAGCGGCCATATTGTGCCTGCATCCATTGACTCTGAGACTGACACTAAGAGAAGAGGCTTTTGAGAATAAAATAACAATAATAACATGCGCTACTATTCTAATGGGTAAACTGAGCTGTTAAAAGGTGGCAGGGTTAAATGGATGCAGAGCACCAGTAATTGCTCCCAGCCCATCATGGCTCCGCCCTGAACAGACCCTCTGAAAGCCCAACATGGAGTCAAAGAGAGTTGGGTGTCTCTGCTGTGGTCAGAAGGAGGGAGACATACTCTCTCCCCTCACTGCCTCATGTCTGCCTTTTAGGTTTGGTCTGAGCCCTGGCCCAACCTGTCTGTGCATCAGTATCTGGTCATATACTAATAATTAAACCTGGCTTCATACTCGCTTACATCAATTTGGTAAAGCTACATAAACATTTACAGAACATCTAAACATGGCTGAAGAAACAAGACTTCCCTAAAAAACATAAAGACTGAGCACTTGAAGAAGGGCGAGCAGAGGCCAGCTTGAGCTCTGGAGTGGAGGCCCTGGTCGCTGTGGGTGATATTGTCCAAACAGTCTGACTGATTGGTGATAGCTCTGCTTGGTTAGATAGATCCTAATGAGTTCTTCTGTCAGAGCACTCACCTCAGCGCCCCCACCTAGCCAAAACACACAAGTTCACAGCAAAAACACAAACATGCTGGCTGATTTTCTTCCCCATCCAAACAGTGTGCGTACAGACACACGTAGACGCATAACACAGCAGAGCGACAGGAAAAGGCCTGGCTCATGGTGTGCTCATTGTCTTCCCTCAGGCTCAGGCTTAACATTAGATACATTTCTAACCTTTGTCCTGCTGATTCCTCTTCCTGGTCCTCGCAGTCTTACTGGGTATGTGTGAAAACTAGATACTATTGACTAAATTGTTTTTACTTTATTCTTTCCATCTAAAAAAGAGGAGACAGTAGCCATTTGGTCTTTTGTGTTTGTGTGCACAGTTTCAAAGTGAGTTTACCTTGATGTGTGGGCTCCATTTGATTTGAGACAATAGAGGGCCATAAACAAGTTGGGGCTGAATTCTTTGTGTGGCCGAGCCACACTGCAGTAAAAGCTGAGCTCAGAGTGGAGGAGCTGGAGTGTGGAATTCACTAATGGCACATGCATGTTGGGGCCCCTGAAGAGAGGGGGTCATTTCAGCCATCAGTGTGTGCGCAAACACACAGAGAGTCTGTCTGCAGCTTCCCCCCACCCCCACTCACTCACTCACTCACTCTTCCTCCCCCTCCACAACACAGAGAGCCTTGAACCAGCAGGCGTTTGTCTGTGCAGGTCTGGTCAACGTTTTTGCTAATCTTTGTATAAACTTTACTAGTGTGGGTCACTCAGCAGAAAGGTTTAGTTGGGTGGGAGGTGAGTGAGGCATTTTGTTGCTGTGTGGATCTGTGATGCTCCACCTTAAAGGCGTTTGTTAATGGGGCGGGCGGTCATTAAGCCCTGAGAGCAGAGAGACTGAAAGGAATGGGGCCACAGGCCCAGGCTTTAAATCCTCTGTGCCAATAGACTCTCTGAAGCAAAATAATGGCATCACTCTGTGTGTGAGTTAATGGGAGCTGATAGCATGAAGGCTGGGGGGTCAGCGGGTCACGGGCTTGTGCTAAGTTGTCAGGGAGCTGAATGCCGTCCCTGGGCCCACAGCAGGGGGAAGAGCTGGGTGGAGGGGGAGGGAGACCCCCTGCCTGGCCCTCTCCCATCACCCCCACTCTTGTGGAATGTGAAGAAGATGAGGGAAGAGGAGAAAGAGGCACCCTCATTCTCCAGGAGGAAACGGTGAAGAGACGGATGTGAGATCATGAAACTCTGTGTTTTTTCTTCCTCATCCGCCAGCCTCTCTCCACTCCTCATACCACAGATTTTATGAGCAATATAAATGTATGACAGCTATGAGCAGTGTGGACTGTAGCAGCTCTGAAAGCAGTCAGCAGTGCTGTGTCTGTTCAGTATGGTGAAGATAGAAGTCTACCTAGGGAGCAGTAACTCACTTTGGAGTGCTGGGGGCTGTCACTGAGAAGAGTTCACAGACTGCAGCCATGAAAACTGAATTAACAAGCTGATTTACTGGACAGAGATGTTTAGGAATGAGATGCCAACTTTGTCCCACTGTAAAAGGAAAAAAGTGTTTTGTCTTGAGCATGGTTTATTAAAATGTGCACTGACAAAATGCCAAGTTTTTTACCAAAGGTTGTAAGCACATTTTCAGTCTAGCCTCAGCATACTACTGCAAATACTTATTTGCCAGTTTTCAGTGGAAACACTGAGTGTTATCCTGAATTCATTTTAGTAAACATGATCTGTTTTGAAAGTGCATGTGTGAGCAACAGAGACAGGCGCTGTGCTGGGTGGTCAGTGTTTAATCATTGTAGTGCCCTCTTGAGGCAGAGCAGGGAAGTGCAGGTCCTCAGCTAGACTGACCTCACTACACCCTCCAACCCAAGGATATGTATAGTTGCCCACGTGCATGCGTGTGTGTTAGACGGATGTGCATACAGTCATATTTATACAAGGCTTAGATTTCAATACAGTGCCTCCCTCAGTATTTATAGTGTGGCCATCTGCTCTGAACAATAAAAAGAGATAGTTAATCCCTTAAAACTCAAGGCTTCCTTTTTACTAGCCCTGTTTGCTTTTGTTTATGTTTTGTTTAATGACTGTCTCTCTCTCTCTCTGTGTCTCTCTAGATGCCAGTATGTCGCCTGATGCCCCTAAGCAGAGCCACTGGTGTAATGTGGCGTACTGGGAGCACCGCACACGTGTGGGACGCCTCTACACAGTGTACGAGCACTCCGTCAGCATCTTCTATGATCTACCTCAGGGCACGGGCTTCTGCCTGGGCCAGCTCAACCTGGAACACCGCAGCAGCACCGTTCAGCGCACACGAGGCAAAATTGGCTACGGCATCCTCCTCAGCAAAGAGCCGGACGGCGTTTGGGCGTATAACCGTAGTGAGCACCCAATATTTGTCAACTCCCCTACTCTGGACATGCCTAACAGCAGAACTCTGGTGGTGCGAAAGGTGATGCCAGGCTACTCCATCAAGGTGTTTGACTATGAGCGTTCGTGCCTCCTGAGGCACACCACAGAGGCTGACCTCCTGGACGGACCCTATGACCCAAACAGTGTGCGCATCAGCTTTGCTAAGGGCTGGGGCCCCTGCTACTCAAGACAGTTCATCACCTCCTGCCCCTGTTGGCTGGAGATCCTCCTCAACAACCATAGATAACACAGACGGACCCCACAAACTATCCCAAATATCATCTACCTAGATTTAATATAAAGTTTTATATATTATATGAAATATATATTATACTTGTAAATACGGAGTCATTTTTACAATGTAATTATTTATGTATGGTGCAATGTGTATATGGACAAGAGGAAAAAAAAACGGAAAATGCACTTTGGCTTATATATATTATATATATAAATATATATAAAGATAAAGAATCTTTCAATACCAACTTGAGAAATTATACAGCAAAATTAGGATGAGCCTGGATTTGGTGTATAGTTTTCATATACTATTAATATCCAGACAAAAAGCTAACACCATTCACACATTGATAATAAAGTATTCGCATAATAATTCTCTTTGTTTGGTCTGTATCATTAGCTCTTGGTTTATTACACATTCAACATTTCACTCTAGTTTATTTTCATGGTGTCTTAACGCTTGTATTGATATCATTAAGACACCAGTATATTGAACTTTGCCTGTTGTAATTTGTCTAAAACAAATCTCAGTACACCACCATGTGTTATACTGAAATAAGGTACACGCTCTTGAGTGGCATTTGACATTTAGGCCAAGGGTTGGTATCCTCTTTTCCCACGGAGCGTGGGAGCAGATGATATAAAGTTCAGAGCTGAACTTGTCCTCAACATGAACTGAAGTTTGCCAGGCAGAAAATGATCAGATCTGTCACTTCACTGTTTATTCAAAATGGTTGTTGTGATATCTGCACTAGTTGTTGGTATAGAGGAGTAAAGTAAAAGGCACAAGCAGATAATGATGTTTATTTTTCAGTAATATCTACAGTATCAAGCTAGATTTTAAGACGAGCTGATCCACATGTCCTTGAGGTCCTAAGGAGCCCCAGTAATGAGGACCGAGGGGAGATGGTGTAGGAGAGGACAGTGTAGGAGGAAAGGATGAAACCACTCCAGCTCAGCAGTTAGGACATCCTTCCAAAGGTGTTCCTACTTCAGCACATCATCGTTGGCTCGTGGTCGCTGGTCTCAGGCCTCCGCAGCCAGCATGTCTCACAATGGACGTTGTTATAACTGACCAGGGATGCGGCACCCTGAAACCGGCACAGTGATACTGGAATGTATGCAGAGAAACCAAGAAGTTTTACAAGCCTACTGGAATCTTAAAAACTACAGCCAAGGTGGATGTGGTTTAGCTGGCTTCCTTCATAATTGCTGGTGTTGGGTTGTCAGATTGGCGGTGGTGGTAGTGAGGAGGGGGGGCAGAGGTCTCTGCCAACATTCAGCAATAGAGGCATTCAGTAACACACTGATTCTGGTTTAATGAGCGCCGAACTGTGCAGTTACAAGGATGTGTGTTTTTAAAAGTGGGCTCTCTGAGACATCAAAACTGCTGGATGAGCTTTTTGTGAGAAATCTGTAAACAGCGTGTTTCAAGCAGAGAGACAATGAGAAGCAGTTCTTCTTTTTTTTTATGACAGGTTGTCATATTTTTCTGTTGAAAATTCTACTTTCCTATCGGCCTTGCTGCTGAGTGCAGCGTCTCTGTCCTTCCCCTCCTCCAGGAAGGCTCAGACAGCCTCCTCCAGGCCTGCTGTCTGTCTGGAGCCAAGACTGTGTAGAGTTCAAACAGCAGAGAGGAGTGGTTCCACTCCGCCTCTGTCTCTGCCTCCGCTCTCTTCCCTACAACTGGGGGCCATTATCCTGCTCATTTGTGTCTCTGTTATGGGAAAAGGGCCCACATCACCACTGGAGAGGAACTGGCAGACAATTATATTGGGTGGCGAGGAGCTAAGACACATAGTGGGCAGATTACACAAGCCACCACAGAGGGTATGAGAGGGGGCCTAATTAGACAGGTCTGGGGAGAGGCCAAGCGACAATACACATCTACTGAAGCTGCATCTCTGGGAAGGCGCCTGCTCTGCTGCGCTCCAGAGCTGGAATAGTTGTGGCAGGAGGACTGTAACTCTGGGCAAGATGGAGGAGGGAAGGGAAAAGCCTTGTAAGCAGCCTTGTGTGCTCCATGAGCTCAGGAATGGTATTGATTAGCAAGCTGCAACCCTCAATCATTTTCTGGAGAAGTCTTTTGTCGCTCTCGGCCCCAAAAAACCGAGCCGCCATTTTGTTCCACTGTTTATGTTACACCGAGCTGTAGTTGCAGCGCTGCATTGATTAGAAACGGATGTTAGAGAGAAAACAACATAGTAGCTACTTAGGTTTTTTTTTTTTTTACACATACATGAAGCACACTCTGCTACATGTGGATATATCTGCATTTGTGTTCATGTGCACATATGAGTCTGTGTGCGGACAACTGCTTTTTAAAGCACAGTTTTGAAACCCTGTTATTATGGCTTCTGTCCTGCCAAAGCCTCATTACATTCCTTAGACTGTAGATTCTTGTCTGTAAGCTTCTCCTAAGGCCTGGTTCTCAGTGTTCACTGTTGGCATCAAAGGATTGAGGCCTGATAACTACAATCAAGTCACTAAATTCATCTGCTCCCTTTAAACAAAAGGTGAGCACACCTGCAAAAACATCCCTCGGTTAAATGTGAGAATAACTATAAAATCAACAGAAATAATCTCTTGTTGTTCTCATAAGAGATTAGAGTTAAAACAGACACAAAACCAAGTAGTGAAGAGTTAGTAGGTCATTTGAGCCAGGCAGATGTGGAACTACCGCAGCCCGCTACTACTCACTCCATTTGATGACCCCGTCCTGCACATCTGGCCCCAGTAAAAACACAGTGAAGTAATAGCACCTTTTGAAATGCAGAGAGATTACACAGAGCGCCTGAAACACTTCCCCCTCGCTCTCTCTCTCTCTCTCTCTCTCTCTCTCTCTCTCTCTCTCTCTCTCTCATGAACGCCGGCCCACGGAAGTCTTCTCACCTTGGTTGAGGGTGTTAATTACGGCTCCTTGCAGCTGCCATGCTCGCCACTTACTGGGCGTGCTGACGCATGCCAGTGCACAGGGGATCCACGCTCTCAGAGGGGATTATGGGCCGGCACGCAGGGCAAGCTGGGAAAGGGAGACTTTTCCTTTTGGGTGTTTTTCCACCTTCATAGACTGAATCTAAGACAGCAGATGAGAAGTGATGTGACTGATGTGTCTTGGCTTTGGTGTGGGTTGCACGTGTCTTTGTATGCACAGGTGTGCGTTGTGTCTCTACGTTGGTCACGAGCAGTTTTGAATACGTTTCTACTGCTAAGTTTTGCTTCCAGAATGACATATTTGTTTTGCATCTCCCTGATGACAAACCATGATTCTGCTACTGTGCTGCAGGCCTCTAACCGAGCCTGGAACAGACCATTGAGTAAGCATTTAGGTGGTTTTTCAGAAGCCAAAAGCAGCCCGGTCCTGATGCTCCTCTGCAGATCCCACCCTCCCTTCGGTAATTACAGGGTGCACAGGGGCCTCTCTGACGTACGAAAAGGATTTATTTTAGTGAGTTTCCACAGAGGTTAAAAGAATGCCACAGTGTGAGAGCACACACACACGCACACACATGCACACACATGCACACACACACACACACACACACACACACCCTTAGGCTCAATCCTGACAGCATTTATCAACAGCCCATTCTTGCCTCCCCCTGTCTAACTCCTATCATAAGAACACAGTGGTGCACAACTTCGGTACATTAAAGATGTTTTGGGAATGTTTGTAAATCTGAATTAGCATGTACGCTACAGCTAGAGGTTTCTGTGAGTCCTGACGTCAATTGTCACTTGTTTGCATTAAGCTTATAAAAGCGCTCTATCTTTACTACGACACATCCAACCTGACTGAACACAGGCGTCTCTTTAAGTGGCATGACACCACTCAGTTTCTCTCACTTAAACTAGAATGTTTTTAAATTTTTGCCCTTAAAATCAGAATTCCTCTTTCATTTAACCCCTACCAAGGGACAAGGCTTGACTCACTGCAGAAAAACCACAAGAATTACATTCTTAAATATTCCATTTTTCTTGGAGGGGCAGAGTTTTGTCTCGCTCAGTCGGCAAGAGGAGTTTCGCTGATGAGAAGAAAAGATGTATTTGCTGAGTTCTATGTGATATTGTCTAAAAAAAATCCCTATAATTTATACCAGCCTTTAATAGAGTTGCTTTATGGGCTATAATCAAATCCCTTCAGACCCTCTATCTAAATTGTGAGGCAATAGCACATGAATGCAGTGTTCTACAGTGGTGCTGAGATACATATTTTTTATGCCTGCATGGTTGTGGTTGTGCCTGCCTGTGGGTTTTTTGGGGGAATGCGACTCTTTGAGAAAACCAGTTGCACTTCAGTTTTACACTTTGTGTCAAGTAAAACAAAATGCATTCACTTAACACTGAATCTCACATGTTTTGAGAGGTAATCCTATATATTAAAGTATGTCATGCTCATTGATCTCGCCAAGAGCTCAACAACTTTTTTCCACAGGACCAGTTTGTCCTTTTAGAAATCTGACTGACTTTTCTTTTTTTCCGAGGGGCTGTAAAAGAGGAGATCTAGGAACGCGGCCCCCTTTTTTTCTGCAGGGCTCCTAATATGTTCCATATTGTGAGTTTAAATGGGGTGGACTCAGGAAATGCAGTCACACTGCTTTGCCTTCCAAGCTTCCAGTCTGAGGTTTGGCCTGCAGTGCTGGTGGTTCTGTGGACTGGGGCTGATTGGGCGGCTGGAGCTGCCGAGGCGGTTAGGCTCAGCCATGTGGGCTTTCTTCCTCCTCTCCTCAGGAGCCGAGATGTCCACGTCGCTGGTTCTGTTTTGTTATGTTTCTCTGCCTGCACTGGAGCCCCATCTTATGTAGACTGCACTCTCACTCAGGGCGGCTTACACTTTGTTTAACCACTGCAACTTTCTGAAAGCTGCATCATTCTGCTGGCTTATCACACACAATTTCTAAAAGAAATCATTTGACATTTTGTGATGCTTATGAGCTTTCTTGCCAAGAGTTAGATGAAAAGATTGATGCCACTCTCATGTCTGTACGGTAAATATGAAGCTACAGCCAGTTTTATCACAGATTAGCTTAGTTTAGCATAAAGACTGGAAGCGACTAACCTGGCTCTGTCTGAAAATAACAACATCCACTCATGTAAAGGTGACTGGTTAACACAACACACAGTCTGAGACCATGAAAGTGGTCTCACACTCTTGGAACCCAATGTATCTCTTGAAGTCTTGTTGTTGATATGAGGTTGTCACAGTTTGTGGTCAAGAAATAGTTCAGTATACAACCCACCATAAAACTGCAGCTCCTTGTTTTCATACTTCCATTTTTCTACAGATTAAACAAACGTGATATATCCAATTAATCAGTGAGCTTTAGGTGGATTTTGTTATTCTCAGATAGAGCAATGCTAGCTGTTTCCCTTGGTTTCCAGTCTTTATGCTAAGCTAAGCTAACTGGCTGCTGATTGTAGCTTCATATTTAGGGCACAGACATGGACAAAAAAGTAAATTTGCACGTTTCTCAAAAATGTTGAACTTGAACACTAGGCTCCAAACGTAGCGCATGGTAGATAATCATCCAATGCATCTAATGTTTGAAGGAAAAGGTGGTCGAATTTGAACTCAGAATGACTCCACATAGATAAGATTGTGTTGCTTTGTGACCATATAAGGTGACATGCTTGGCCATTCTTTAAATTTGATTTAGTAAAAGAATGAGAGTGAGACTGTCTCGCTCTCATTGAACAAGAGTCACTAATGTGGTTCTCTTGATTCTCATTTTGTTTCCCCATGTGTAGTGAGATCTTCATTTAGCTGGTGCCAGAGCTTAAACCGACCCTTCAGTTGTTGAGGATGACTTTATGTAAGCGGTAAAGTGCTCTGCAGGACAGTGCGAGGCCCAGCTATGAGAGCATATCTCCGAGAAGAGTAAAGATGAGTGAGGAGGCTCAAATTCCAGCCCAGAGGTCAGGTTTCGCATTCCTGGGGCACACACCACCGCCTGTCTCCACACTGACATACCTGCTGAGTGTATGAGTGCCAGCGAGGGGCCAGGAATGTGTGTGCGTGCTTGGGTGTATTTGTGTACACATGCACGTGGTGGAGTGTGTGTTTTTCATTCAAACTAATGTGTGAAAATGAACATATTACATTCCATTACACATCATCAAGCATACATAGAGAAACTTATCAAGGCAAAGCAAAGGAGCGAGTTGCTTTTCTTTCTCTCTCTCTCTCATGTGTGATACAGGGGGGAAAAACACACACAGATGTAGAGAGGAGTTGGCTCACCGAATCAAACCAAGCACTCATTACTTCACGCACGCCATTCACAATCAGCTCAGAGGGTGGGTGGGAGTCCAAAAGAGCAAAGAAAAAAAAAGAAAAGAAGCAGGGCTCCTTCTAGTCTCATGTGAGCAGAGCTGGTGCCCTTGAAATGCTGAGGAATCCAGAGAGGGGAAACCACTGCAGCTTTTAACTGCTCATGGTGCCACTGGGCTGCTGTGCTGCATGCAGCATTTTATTTCAATGTAAAAGCCTCGGTAAACAAAAGTGACTTGTCTTTGTAATTGTTCAGTCATTTTGTTGTGATTTTAATGGGAATGAATACCAGTCCAGCCGCACACAATGGTTTTCATTATTTTAACAATAGTGTTTATTTCACTGTCTTTGAACTGGGCCTGTATGAGTAACGTGAGGAGAAAGTAAATCACTAATTAGATTTAAATGATGCTTTCTTTGTTGCAAATATAGTACCAAGACAGATTTAGTAGAAACTTGAATTCAGTAATGTCCATGTACTGTTTATGATCCTCGTACTTTTAGCTAGATGGACACTTTTGAACAGTAACACTACTAAAAATGCACTAAAACTTATATTAGTCCACCCCTGTGTAAAGGTTTTATGGGCTATGACATCGACTTGGACTATAAAAGCAGTGCTCATGATGCTATCTCAACTCCGTGCTTTAAATTAATGTCAGGCTTGGCAACTGGAGCGTAGTTTAACTTTACATTCAATACTCACCTCTGTGCCAATATAGTCGCAATAGACGAGGCGGCCTCTGGCCAGGAACTGTTGGCTCATCTGCTCAATACTATGGATCAGGAACACAATACCTCCCAGCAGTAATTTATCAGTTGATTCATGGTAACAATAAACTGAAAATTTTGTAATGCAGTTCGCTTTTTAAATCAATTTTGCATTTGTCCAAGTTGAGGGTTATCAAACAACAAATTACATTGCATCAAACTTCATCAAAAGACAGTAATTTGGCCCAGAGGACGGGTGTTCAGTCCCCAGGCTCGGTGCTTTTGTGGGGTCCCTTGAGAACATAAGCTTCCCCTGAGGGTTTCCCAGCCAACGAGAGCAGCCAGTGTTAATAACATGTCTTATTCCTCAAGGGCTGTGCAACATGATCTCCATCTGACATTCCTGGGCTTTTGTTTGTCTCCAGCCCCAACTGCTTCACTCGTCCCGTGCCATCCCATATGAGGCTGTTTAACATCTTAATCTGCTGCCGTCTTTCATCTGGCTCCTGTTAAAGCCTTAACAGAAAGATTGTGAATGCTAACTTCTGTCAGCACCTCGCTGTAAGAGAGCAGGGGAGAGGTGGAGAGAGGGAGAGGAGCAGACAGGAGAGAGACTGAGAATGGAAGATTCAGAAAAGCAGACTCAAGTATGAGCAGCAAAATGTACAAAAGCATCAAAAGTAAAAGTACTCATTCTGCAGAAAGAGGCCCCTGTCAGTGATATATTATTACATTATCAGACTCTAATACTGATGCATCAATTCCTAAGAAGCATTTTACTATTATCAGCAAGTTTTAACTACTTTATACAAAGTTCAGCAGTCCAGTGGTTAACAACCAAGGGTTCAGGCCCCTCCAAATGGTCACAAGTTAAATCTGTTATGAAATGATTAATGGGTTAGGAGAAAAGACAAAACTCTTCTTCTACACAAATGTAATTCAATTGTTTTGGACTTTTCTCTGTTTTTCTCAGAAAAATTGGATCATGTTACCTCTTTGGACCTTCGGAGCTACTGCAGTGAAGTCACCTGAGGAGTTTAGAGCAGATATCTGAAGGGGCCACAAGTCAAAATGAATCGTTTAATCTATAAAAAAAAAAAAAAAAAATGCATTGTATTTTGCAAGATGATTATTTGTTTTTTTTCATGTAAAATTCAAATCTGTGATGTAACTAATAAGTATAGCTGTCAGATAAACATAAACAAACCTAAAATGTAAAAGAAATACACTAGTTAAGTGCAAGTACCTGTACTTAGTTACTTTTGCATTTGCTGTGCTCGTGTTCTGTAGAAAAAAAGAAAAAGAAAATACAGGTGGGAGTGAAAGAAGCATACTGTCTGTGAGCTTGGCCTCGATGGATGCAAACATCTTCATCTTTCTCTCCAGTCAGTGCGTCATTCGTCTGCACCTCCACCTCCCCTATATGGACACTTATGTTCCTCTGGCTGTAGCTCATCATATAGATCAAAAACCTGAGCGCATGACATGCGTTCATTTCCTGATAACTCCAGCCTCTATGCCGCCATCTCTCTGGCTCGTACCTGCGTGTGTGTGTGTGTGTGTGGGGGGGGGGGTTATCTCTGCTGCTCTTGTCAGCCTGTTGCTGAGCATGATGGCGTGGTTCTCACAGATTCCTCTGCAGATTTATGTGAACGCCCATCCCCTCGCCTGTGGCTGCAGGTATGAGTGGCGGCAGCCTGTCAGAGCTGACAAGCCTGATGATGTTCTTACAGCCATTAACATGGCAAACAATTGCTAATAGGAATGAGCCCCCAGCTACAGGAGCCAGGTCAGCTTCAGTACAGTGCAGCCAGGGATGTTATCGTCGTTAGGGGGACAACGTTGCCCCAACTTAAAGCGGCACGTAGATCAATGCGATGTCTGTGAGCACATCTCCTCTCTTCACTGGCATTCCTCTAATTGCTTGAATCTTTTTTTTTCTTTGGCCTGTACGAACAAAATGAAGCAATCCAGGGGAATTAATATAAATGCTGTAATAACTGCCGTCAGGGCTACTCAAAATCAGGATAATAGCAGGCGCCTTGCAAGCAGAAAGAAAAAAGAAAATCCTCATTACACTTGCTTCTACATTCTTTCTGAATGGCCAACATGCCGCAGCTTGTCACATCTGCTTGGAAAGTGTACAGACTTATCTGTGTTGCTGCCGTTCATTCCTCCTGCGCTCCAGAACAGGCTGCAAATTGAAGGAGGAAGCCTGAATCTGGTTGAATTATGTGTTTGTGAGGGATGTAATAAGATTCATATTTTCTGTAATGTGTTTTATGTCCCGTGGCGCTCCGGTGTGAAGGTTTAGTTCTTCTCCAGGAGTCCAAGCTGCAGTCTTGAACTCTCATGCCAAGCTCTCACTCTCGGACATAGGTTTAAACTGAGGGCAAGGTAAATTTGGTCCTCAGTGTTGGTTTATTTTTGCTGGCACGCGCACATTTTTGGGCACAACCCGGCATCTGCTAGTATTTCAGGTCTCTGGCACGGCCTCAGTCGGAGAGGTACAGTATCAGGGGATTTCTTCCCTCTGGCGATGGCTCCAGTCCAGCCTAAGAGGCCTGTTCACGTCTGAAGAGAGGCCCCCTGTGTCAATGTGATCACTGTTTGGGAATACAAGAGAATAGGCAGGTGGTTGTTACAGCAGGACAAGCTAGAGACACACTGGTGGAGGCTGATCAGACTTACTACATGAGGAGTCAAAGAGCTGTTTTATTTTGTTTTGACTGGACAAATATTTGCGAGTCCATTATGAGGTTACACCTACAGACATGGGCTTAGGAGACAGTAGGAGTTTGTTTTCATCCTTTTCATCTTTCCCTCACTGCTCCCCCTCTCCCCTCCCTACTCTAACCCCACCCCCCCTCAGCAGAGTTTTTAATATCAAAGTGCGCTGTCTGACAGGGGTAAGTCTCAAACAAGGGCTCTTTTGTTGGGTCTCCCTCCAACCGGCCAGGAACGACAAGAACTTGTCAACCCTTGTTCAGTTAGAAAGGAAGATGAAGAGAGGGGAAAAAGGGTCGGGACAGAATTGGCTCTTACACAACGTACAAAAGAGATTATTTAGGTGTCTGGCAGTGGGTATGAAACTGAATAACTTAATTTCGGCTTATTAAGCAGCAGACACACTGTGGATATGAAAACACTATTCATTTTTCAGATTCCCCATATATTTAATATCATCACGTACAATAAGGACACAATCTGTGTCTGCGTCTGTGGGAAAGAGGGAAGACTGTTGTGTCATTGCCAGAAAACAGAATGACAACCACAGCCAGGGAGAACTTAATACACTTACAGTTTGCCTGGAATTTACACTAATGTCACTATATATGAATATCCAGCGGTGGTGGAAAGTAACTAAGTACCTTCACTCAAATACTGCACTTAAGTACAATTTTGAGGTACTTAGTACGTACTAACCTGAGTATTTCCAATTTATGCTACTTCATACTTCTGCTCCACTACATTTCAGATTTCACATACAAAACATATGATCAACCTATCGAATATGATGCATTATTATGGATTAAAGACCCTGCATACCCACACGTGTTTTCATTCACGGTGTGTACTAAAAAGAACGATAAACTTGTAGTTGATCACGCACAAAACTAACAGGACAGAATCTGCATACTTGAAAAATAAATGATCTGTGCACAACATGAAATGTATCAAGATGGCGTTGTCTCGCATTGCCATCCCTGCACACAAGGCAATCTCAGTCCAGACTGCTCTCGTCTGCGGTTCCCTGATGGTGGAACAAGCTACCGAATGCTATCAGAGCAGGGAGTCCCTCTCTGTCTACAAGAATCCCTTGAAGACTCATCTCTTCCGAGAGCACCTGCTCTCCTAACACCTCTAACACCCTAACTAGCACTTACTGTGCACTTCTTTACCTTATCTCTCGGCACTTAGATAGATGTAGTAAATAGATGTAGTACTTAGTACTTACACCGCCTCCTACTGCACTGAAGCTTTAGTCATGTCCCTCACTTGTAAGTCACTTTGGATAAAAGTGTCTGCCAAATGACTCAATGTAAATGTTAAAATGTATGTGCATGGCGGCCATGTCGCAAGCTACTGTGCAGTTTAGGAAGCAGAGAGGAGGTCACACCCCTATCACCATCAACCAGACCGTTGAGACTGTGAGCAGCTTCAGGTTCCTCGGTGTACACCTCACAGAAAGCCTGATGTGGACTGTCCACTCGGATAAAATGGTGAAAGACACAACAACACCTCTTCTATACCTCCGGCAACTGACCCCTGCATCCTCAGGATATACAATTGAAAGCTTTCTGATTGGATGCATCTGGTCTGGTCACTGCTGCAGAGTAAAAAAAAAAACCTTCTTTTTCAAAAGTTCAGCTTGTTTTACTCATTAAAAACTTATTTAGTGTAGAATAGTGTCCTCTGTTGATCAAAGTGCTGATGCCCTCATCTGACTTGTTTTCATTTATTATTGCTTGCTCACAACAGTTAAGCATTTTGAAAGGAAACAAGTGATTTGCTGACTTGTTTGGCCCCGTGTTCTGCCTTTCAGCAATGACCTATAAATGTTTTTAAATGCAGGAAATAGCATTTAGCCTCTGACTTCATTGCACCACCTCTCCATTTCTCAAACCTAACCTCCACAACCTTGAAGCATCATAATCTGGAAACGGCTACATGGCACTGTAACAACAGTGGCTGATCACCTTATTGTTAATGTCTCACAGCCCATAAATTACACTCAGATATTGGCACTTTCAAACCAAATGAGCACATGGTCCTAATAAATAGATGCTTACAAGTTCAAAAAGGTGCACAAGTGCCCACATCAGTGTGCACGCAGCCTACAGCTGGTGAAGGGAAGTAGTTTAAGCCTACTGTTTATGTAGTAAAAACCGGAACAGCCTTTTTGGTTTGCCACAGCCTCATTTCCTGTGGATTTCTTTGGATTTTATGACCAAAGACAAACTTACTTGCACAGAGATGCTCTTCTCAAATGGAGGCTTGCATTTACAATACGTTTTTCAAGCTAGTTCATTACAATCTTGTCCTGTCATGGTGTGAAAAGGAAATTAAAATAACTGTGGGGATTGTAATTGTCATGATCCGCCCTCTTCCCATCTGGACTTTTTTGTTATTTCATGTTTTATTTTGAAATTACTTACCTTGTGTGTCTGTTGGTTACTTTACTTCCTGCACTGATGACGGCAGATTGGACCAGATGTGAATTCAGGGAATCAACAAAGTGATTACAATTCATCCTCAGGGGAACATGAATGTCTGCACCAAATTTCCTTGCAACCCCTCCAGTAGTTGCTGTGATATTTCAGTCAAAGCCACAAATGTCAACCCATGGAGGGAAAGTCCGAGGATATCCAAAGTCAGAAGGATACATTGTCTGGGGATTTTGAATGTCTGGCCATTTAATATGATGAGTATTTTACTTTTGACACCTTAAGTACATTTTCCTGGCGATACTTGTAGTTTACTCAAGTAGAGTTTTGATTGCAGGACTGTTACTTGTATCAGTATTTTTACATGATTACACTTTTACTTTAGTGAAGAATATGAATTTAAGTCAGAAAAATTAGAATGGCGAAGCCACTCCACTCATAAATGTTATGAATTATCTTGAAGACATCTTCTAAAGATTTGCTCTTACGATGGGAAAAGTGAAATGGCCTCAGCTCTTGTGACATTCCACAGTATTTCTATGCTTCTGTTTGTGAACATCCTTGTAGTGGCTTTGATGTGCTGGTCTTCGAAGATTGCCATGCTGATTTGAGGGCTGATAATAAGTTTGTTCCCACAGTTGTAAAGGTCAAGGAGGAAGTCACGGCTGAGGGGGTGATCATTTGATCTTGAGGATTAGAAATTCATGTTGCATTTGTGCATTCTTTTAAATTACACTCTACCTGATAATTGACCTGCCAAAGGTCACCACTGCCATGTCACCACGCCAGAATGCACTGAGTTCAATCTCTGTGAAGTATCTGTCGATGTTAGCGACATGGTACCTGTGACAATCGAGATGTGTTGGATATTAGTGCTATTCTTTCATGAAACATCTTCAAAAAAAACCAGGGTTTGCACGGAGGCAAGATGTTCTTCCCATGCTATGTGTAAACTTTATTTGACCTATGTCCACAAAGAGCGTCCCTATGAGTTGCGGTTCAGGCTGTAGGTATGAAAATGTATGTTTACAGTGAGCTGTAATGTACACCAGGGAGAGGGAGAAGGGAGTGCTTGTGGCTGGTGGCCAGCTGAGGCCCCAGATGTGCAGGGTTGTTTGGGCCTTGTCCTGTGTTGTAAGTGTAGTGAGGAGCCAGCTACCGGACACACACTGAGGGATCTGGGCAGCAGATGACGGCTCACTGTTCACAGCGTGCAAGATAAACTGTAGGCTATTAAGGATTTACAGAATGAAAACATTAAGAAAAAGAAATCATTGGTTAGTGAAAGAAAGAGATGCAGTGTAAAAAAATACAGTTGAGTGATGAAGTGGAAAAATGAGCTGCTTTAATTTTGAAATGAGTAACAGTCCATTAATAATGTCAAACTGAAACAAATTCATTTGGTAAATCCAATATCTTATGGCATTTTCAATGGCCTTTCTGTGTCTTCATGTTGAACATGGTTGTTTGCTTCAGTAAAATACAATGATCAGATTAGATAGTCAGCTGTGGTGTACAGAATTGTCATCATACCATGACCATGATCATTTACCCCACAATTTCTACAAGCCGTAAAAATATTATTACCATATTAAGCTGATAAGTGTTTGTTTGAGTCATGTCTCTGTCTCTGTCTCTGTGGTGAATGTAAGTCCAACATTCACTCTCCTTTTAGCTCTGGTTTTGATCTCTACCAACCCCTGAGGGAAATATCTGGTTCTTTAGCTCCACTATATTCACCAGTTGGTTATCAACTTTAACCATCTCCTGTTTGGTGCTGAGCATGTAACACCCAGTGGGTTTATTGGAGCTGTTTTTCGATGAAAACAGCTCCCTGCTTTGTGAGAGTTACGAGTGAACCAAAAAAGTAAAGTTACCAACCAGAAAACCAGAAGGAGAAGCTTTGTAGAGCTGAGGAGAACTGCGGAGGTGATGGCAGTTCCCTGTTGGTTTCTCACTATGAGTGACTTTGTTTTGAGATACAGGTAAGTGCAGCTTTAAATATACTTGATACTCAGTTAAGCCAAGTGGCCACTGCCTGTACTTGCATACACTTTGCACTAAACTGCTGTGGTTAATCAGACTCATCCATGCTCAATGTACTTTCCTTTGGTTCCTTTGTCAGCAAAAAGCAATCGATCTCTAATTTTCTCATTCCTTTGCAGCTGTTCTTCATTTTCTGACTTGTTGTAATGTGCCCCCGGCTTCAACACTGATTGTGGGTGTATATCTGTAATATTGTGACTATGACCCTAAGCCAAACGCCTTCTTGTTCTATGTATCTCCTCTTTCACTATTTTCAGGTTTTCCCTTTTCCGGCTTCCAGCACACGAGTCTGTGCTCTGGGAGAGTTTGTCCTCGTCTTGCCTCGGTTATCCCTTTTTCCATTCAGTCATGGAGATGGCCGTCTGTTCCCACACTGACTTGTGAACAGAGACCTGAAGCAGCAGAGGTAACACTCATCTACCTTCCCACCAGCTCGTTTGCTTTCCACCTTACACTACGCACAGGGAATGAAACCTTACTATTTTGAGACACTTGAGGGGGGAAAATACTCCACCCAGCAGTTATGCAATTTATAAACATAAAAAAAATGTTCCATATTTCTTTCATGGGCTTTTCAAGAATGGCAAACACTCCTCAAGGGCCACGTGTGGAGTCCATGAAGGGTTTGTTGGATGGACACAGCAAACACACAGCTTTGGGAGGGAGTGGAAGTGTTCTGTCATGGTTGAACATTGGCGTCTGGTGGTGATTAGAGACCATTTGTTTCTGTCAGAGCACAAAGCTCCAGCCTTCTCTGTGCGTGATAGATGAATTAGTGGAAGTGAACTGGATAGAAGGATAAAAGGGGACATACTCATCAATGAAATACTTTGACACTGAGATGTTTGGTGATTTGGAGAATGTTTTTCAACCATCGGCCAGATCGAATCTAAGAAAAATCGCTTCCGTTTTTCTTCCCTGTGTGTGTTCTGTGTTCTCATGGACTGAATTTTCCATTTGTATTTTAAGTCCCTTGTACCCCCCCCCCTCCCCATATCTACCCCCTTGTTGTTTCCTTCTCTCTGACACACACACACACACGCACACACGCACACACGCACATACACAATAAACAAATTAGTTGATGACCTGGCTAATGCTTGTTCCTTGTCTAAAGAGCAGAGATAAAAACAGAGAGGAAAGTGGCGAGTGGTGCAGCAGACCCCCCCTTCCCAACCCCATCCCACCCCTCCTCCCCTTCCCCTCCCCTCCTGTCCTCCCAAGGGGATCGGATGTTCTCAGCCGTTATAAGCAAGCAAAGCTGGCGGCCGGCAGACCGTCTGGCTCCAGAGCAGCCCGGGCACACAGACAATGCCAGACCTTCTGTCATGAGGTTTGCTTTCACTGAGGTCAGCTAAACAAGCTTCTAGGCCCTAAACACAGCCATGTGCACACGTACGCTTCCATCCTCGTACACACGTGCACATGTGAACACACTCAAGATAACTTACTTTATTTCCTATCTCAGGCAACAGTGTCAGTCCCTTGTTTGTGTTGTCTATGTCTGTGTTTGCAGTGTCACTCTGTCCTGCAGTCGATGACTTCACTCTTCTCCTCGAGCTCGGGGGAGATTGACCATTGATTGGCCATTTGACCTGCTTACTGTGCCAACATCCTCATACTTTGCACACCATAGCATTTTAATTAGAGCATCACTATACATTATTACACATACACTGTAACACTGGATCACAACATTTCAGTGTGAGGCATTGCACTTTTTACTCCACTATATTTACCTGACAGCTGTAGTTACCAGTTATTTTGCAGTTTCAGATTTTTTCATACAAAACACAATCAGCCTGTAAACTATTATGGGCTGTCATAGATTTAGCTAACCAGCTGAATGCTGCTTATACAGCATTGCATCAGTGATAATAATAAGTACATTTACTTTTAATATGAGTACATATCTTGTACCTTTACTTAAGAAAGATTTTGAATGCAGTACTTTTACTTGTTAGAGATTTTCACATTTGTTGATACCTATACTTAAGATCTATACTTATACTTCCACCACTGATGCGATCCAGTACAACACCACAAACACTTTTATCAATATCTTTCAAACCCATTATTTAGAAAATTGTCTCATTGTATTGCATTAACTTTTCTTTTTTTCCAATTGTATATCAGTTTGATATATGCAAGAACAATATGTAAAAACACTCAGACTGTAGATCCACTGTTGGCCAGTTTTTCTCAATTGATCCAAAGTATTTAGGGGAAGACATGCAGACTTCATCTACATTAACATACTGTAGGACTAGACAGCCTCTCTCATGGTATGCATCGTGTTATATTGCAATATTGATATATACCATGATGTAGTAAATTTTCTCCAAAATCAATTAAGAAACTGTTTATTGATAAAGTAGTTTTAGCAAACTCAGCACAAATGAAGGTTCTTTATCACATAGATGCAAAATAACATAGAAAAACCACATAAAATATTGCCATACAGCGGTCCCAGCTCCACTTTCATATTATGATGTTTACACTGAATGAAATATTTAGACTAGGACTCCAGTGCTTTTATGGCTGCACTATTCTGTCTAATGGATATATTCTAGATGTTGTGGGATATTTTGTGACGGTTTGAGCAATGTCTTGCAGCATGAGTTTGTAATGACTGACTCACCTACTCACATATTCTCTCCTTAGTGTCTGAAGGTATAGACAGAGAGGAGAGGACAGCTGCTGGATGGATCTGGTCTCCTGTGTTTGGGGATGCGCCAATCAGCCTGCACTCAGGAAAGCAGAGTAACTTTTGTGAGTGAGTTATTCCAGCTGAGGCTTCTTTGTAGCCTGCTGCGGCTGTTTTTAATTTCACAGTTCCACCGCCCCCACCCCCACCCCTACCCCAGCTAGCATCTCAGAATGGGATCCCCCACCCCACCCCCACCCCACACTCCTCCATTACCACCCCTATGATACTCACTCACATTCACTCTCACCTGTTAAAATAGCAACACGCACCACAACAGGTGTTTACGCTCGCTTGTCTGTCCACACAGGTTGCAGGGTGATTTATGAAAGACGAAAGGAAATTAAGCATGACGGATTACATTGTGTTTGAGGCCTGCACAGTGTGTGTGGTGTTCGCTGTAAGAGGCCGCTGGCCTGCAAATGTGAGTTCTCTGATAGGCAGCTTGAACAATTATGAACCATTAACAGTATACAAACTGAGATCCACACTTACATAAACAGAGTGACGTTTTATTTCGTAACTTTAATTAAAGGAAGTGGCAAAAAGCACTGAAGTGCACTTTACCCAAGATATCTGTGAGGTCAGAGGTCTCAATCTTATAGGAAGGGGGATGTTTTATTTTATTTGGGAAAAAAATTAGGATGTGTCTAATTAATTACAAGAAGAAGCAAAAATGAATGTATGGATTTGGTGATGTTAAAAGTTTTTTACCTCTTGTACTCCCTTGCCCTTAATTTTCTCTCAGTTTGTCAGTGTCAAAAGAGCTGAGGCGACTTTATGAAACAATACAGGAGACTGATCATATCTGTTCTCGAGTAAAATACTGTATATACTGTATGAACTACACACAGAGGATTTGGCCAAGAGGAACAAACAAACTGCCATTTTAAATTGAGAAGTCTACAGGGCAGTCTCCAGAGAAGCAAATAACAGCTACATGCTCTAAAATGTTTCCTTTTATCCTCCCTCCCCTTTGGTCTGCTCCCACTCTGCTCTCTAGTCCATCCTTCCCTCCTACATCTCCTTCCTTTCCTTCTCACCCACTCCTGTTTTTTATCACTCCCTCTCTCTCTGAATGAGCTGCCCTCGGATTACTGGGGCTTGTGGAGGTCTATCAGAAACATGTGTGGAGGGTTGGAGGCGGCTGATGGGAAGTCCTTCGTCAAGCGGCTCACCCTCATTTCTCCCAAAGAGCCCGAGCCAGTGGGGAAGAAAAACTCTCAGTGAGTTCAAAGACAGAAACTTATTGGCTTTTTACAGGATATTATTTTCCACTGAATGGATAAACAGGAAAAAACTTCTCACTCTAAACCACTCTCTGTAAAATACAGGAGCCAGTTGGAAAACTGGATCATTCACTCCCCTCCTGGCATAGCCTTCAGTCATTGCCGCCTCAGCTTTTAGCCTGTGCTTCTCCTACCCTCTGTCTCTGTCTCTGTCTGACTAATCCTGTATATGTTTAACTGCAAATTATACCATCAGAGACATGAAATGTTGGGATTTTGGTACGTCATCCGCAATCACAGATGATCACACACTAGTAAATAATTTATAAAGATGCAATTTAATCTCAGACTGCCCTCACAGATTCGAGCTCTTTGCTGATTGAAAATATCTCATCATAACAACATTGATATATGACAATGGTAAAGGCAACCACTTAAGGAATTTATGTACACTTTCAATTCACTTTTTCGTACAGCACTCAAACACTGCCACCTTGTGGGCTGTATTGTCGTGAGAGGCACAGATATGCAGTAATGTTTTAGTTTGCGCTTTGAGAATGAACCATTTTCAAAACAAAACACTCAAAGCGTACGAACATGCGCTGAAGCAATGTGCACTCTGTGTCTACAATGTGCACTGGTAGATGAAGTACCAGAACAACTATGTAAAAAAACCCCACTTCAAGTAAAAGTCCATCATTCAAAATCCCATAAATAAAGTAAAAGTATTTTTTTCTCCAATATGTTAAAACTAATGCATCAATATGTAAGTAGCTCGATCAGTAGCTAGGTGGAGGTGGAGCCAGTTTTTAACTACTTTATGTGTTTTTGATAGTTTAGTCCAATGGCTCACAATGTAAGGGTCATGCTCCATCCATTCTTGGGGGTTGTGAGAAGATTAATGGTTTAGGAAAGACAGAAAAACAAATTTATGATTTACAAGTTTTTCTTTGTTTTGTTTGGTTGGTTTGTTTTGTGGGGTTTTCTTTAATCTTTCCTTTTTTTCTAAAATAATGTGTTATTTCACCTCTTTAGGCCTCGGTCATTGAAATGAAACCGAGTGCAAGGTTTAAATTGACACTTAGTTTTGTAAGAGGTGACAAGCCTAAAATGTCGGGAGCCACTGATTCCGTCTTTAACAGTGTGTTGTTAAAGTTGTGGAATACAAGGTTCAATATTTTCATGTGAAATGTTGTTATGAAGTAGAAAAAGTAGAAGAAAATGGAACAAAGTTCTAGTAACTCAAAACTGCACAAATTGCACTCAAATGGACTTTCCTTCACTGAAAATGTGAGAGCTGATTCTTTAGTTCTGCTGTGGCAGAAGAACCTGGAAGCTGTTTGTCACTACATTGTATGCACAATCTTTCAGAAAATCTGCTGTCAAGGCAAAGCACATTAAACATGTATCAGAATGACTGAATTTGACTTTTTGGCATTGCGTGACACTGTGCAGCCAGTGAGGATCATATTCAACAAAGATCAAAGGTCTATGGGCGACTGCCTTAAACAAATTAGCCTCCATCACTTCCAGTCAATGTGGTGTAAATTCACCAGTTACTGTAACTACATTACAATGATTAAAACCAAGTATTTCTGCTTATTAAGAAGCAATCACTGCAAACAGGGAGATGTCTTCCCTGTCTCTGTTTCAGCTACCGAGCAGAGACTGAGCTGCCTGAGAAAGAGCCAGAAAGGGAATGGAAAAATCCACGGCATTCAGGTAAAGCCATGTCATAAAGGCAACACTAATGAGCCGGAGGTTTTAAGAGAGGGAGAAGAGGAGGGAGGAAATGGTTTACATATGGATTTGAAAGAGCACAGGCATCACAGCTATGTTGTGTATTTAATGAAGCAAAGTAATCCTGGAGCACATGTCTCTCCACTGCTGCTGCTCTTTCATACTCACTTCTGTTTTAGCTTAAATCTTATCAAGTTATTCCTTTAATTAACACTTTAATACCCATTTATTTGTTATGAAAATTTAGGTTATTTAATTTGATAGAATGGTAATACACTTTGAAGAGGCTTGCATCAAAGAAAAGTATCACTGAGCTTGTGCTCTGGCACTTTATTGTTCCTTTCTTTTCGACCCCTCTCAATACTGGGTCCCTGTACCAACAACTAGACTGTATCTAACTTAGTTTAACAATATCTCACTTTCCTGAAGGCTACCGGCACTAAAACAAATAATTTGAGATCTATTTTGTATCGCTCTGTGGCTAATCTGCTGCCTAAAATCAGTGAACGTATGGGTTGACCAGAGGCTATATGTGCCAATGCATAATAGATAAATGTAGACGATTGCTGAGGACTACAACAAGCCTGATTGCTTTCTTTTCCTGAAGCCACATTAAATCATCTCCTAAACCACATTAAACTCTATTCCCATTACAAGGATAATAGGGTTGTAGTTTTAATGAGTGATAGGTAGTACCTGGAAGAAAACCCATAGACATTATAGATGTTTCAGGCTCATTCAGCTGCTTCATCTACACATAAAATATAGCAAACGAAAGGGAGAAACACTATGAAAATCAAGATTACCCTATAACAGTTAGGTGGTTTGAAATGGGGATACTTGGTGCTAGGAAACCAATGGGTTTGGTAATATCCTAAAATCAAAAATACATTCATTATATCAAAGGACATTGCATTGATTTTGCATGTTTTAGCCCATTTATTGCAAGTTGCATGTACTTTACATCACAGCCATCCATTCTATTAAAACTTGCTGTGTTTTAGATGTTTCAATGTATTTTTTTTTCACAGGGATCCATCATTTCCATTAATTTCTTTACAGCATAAAATCAATAGCAGACTCTAGTTGACACTGCAGTATATCACTGTGAACATCTGCCTGTAGCTGTATTGTGATATTACTATATTATTGTATTATTACTGCACACGCACAAAAAATAACTGGAAGTCAGTTGTTAACACTTTCTTATAAAATTTGCATGATAACTTGATTTGTCAACACAGCTTCTTGAAACTTAATTGTGTACCCAAACAGAGGAAGGATGAAAATCATTTAATGAACCTGGTTAAGGTCAATGGACCTAAGTGTTGTTTGTCCTCTGATAAAAAAATTTTACTGGAAGCTTCTCAGTGTCGCAGACATTCTTTACTTCAACCACTGAATTAAAGGAGCAGAGGTGATTTGGTTGTGGGAGTTTTTTACAGACACTATTTTATTTGACACATAATTAAGGCAGTTTGGTCCTAATCTGCCCCCCCCCCCCTTCCTTCAGACTTAATCCCCTTTTATCCCCCCACATCTGTGGCCCCAGTATGCATCTGCTTCTTAGTCCAAAAAACACATTTGACACAGGAAGTAAAGACAAAGGAACAATTACATCGACTAAGTTGCTGCTTCTCATCCAAACCTTAATGTCACATCTCAGTTCATCATTTTAGTATCATTTTAGTCATTTTAGTGAGATTTCAAATGACTTAGATATGTATATCTTGATGTACAGATGGGAAATGTATGTTTAAAATCATTTCGCAAAGATTACAATTGTTAATATGCTCACACTAATGAAAAGCCATTTTCAGGATACAGTAAGAGAGATGAAATACTTTACAATTGCTTGCATACTAATACTAATGAGAACACATTATAGGGAAACACCAAAAACAGTGATGAGTCCAATAAGAGCACTCCACTGCCTGCAGCTCTCTGAAATAAGCAAGTTTTAATGTTCAAGAGTAATGCTTAATTATCCATACATGGACATTTACAAGCATATTGCCACAGGGCTCCAGTTTCACAACAGTCCCCAATCTAATAGAAGATAGCATTATTGCGTGCAGTCAGAATTATTCACTGCATTACCCACGATTCATAGCATGTATTAACACAAGCAATTTCATGCATATGGATACAGTGGGTCTTAGCAGGGGAGCTCCTGATTGCTCTGAAACTAATTTCACAATCATTAGTTTTGGTGGTGGTGTGAGTGACAGAGTGTATTTACCAGATTTCAGAAAATGACAAGTTCCACCAGCTTTGTGGAGGAAGTTGTACAGATGAAAGTCTGATCGATTTGAAGCTCTGTGTTTTCAAGAGAAACTGTGCAGTGGCTGCACTGCTGTGGGTTAAAGGAAATTTGCTTTGGTTTCCAAACTTTTCCTTTCCAAACACAAAAAGGACACAGTATATATGATAAATAATCATAATTACTTCTTGTCTATCACTGATGATATCAATCTGCACCCATAAAATAGATATTTAAGAGTCAAAGAGGGAGAGGTCCTTTGTAAATACAGGGCGAGGGGCTTGAGGTGCAGGCCCAACAGAAAGCCATTTTAGCCTGGAGGTGAAGTTAATGAATCATGGCCAAGTGCTGCATTCCATCCATATGTAAGATGAGGAGATATTCTGCAAAGCCTCTGAATCAACTTAATGCTGTTATGGACCATTGTTCACAATAAACATGTAAATTGTGTTTATGGAATAGCATATAAATCAATGGCACTGATTCACAAATAAATCATAATCACAGTGAGTCCCAACCATATTTGTGCATAACCAAAAAATGCAAAAACAAAAACAAAAACACCCCCCCACCCCCCCACCCACACACACACACACACACACACACACACACACACAGGGTACGGCCTATTGTATATAAATCACTACCAAGAAAACACATTTTTACCAATAGGTTTATTTCACAGCAGATATTTTGAAAAGCATGTTACTGATAGCATTAACAGTGGATCTGTTATTCCTAAGCCAGTAAGTCCTGACAGTGTGATAGTGAACCAGCATGAACGATACCAGGACTGAACTAAATTTACATCTGCCTTCCTACTGTAACACGTCAAAATGTCTTCAGTGGAGAAAAAAAAAACTATAGAAGAAATTTTTCCTTTTCTTCAGAAAATTCAGAATGGTGATACAATAAAACATTTTTTTTTTGCATATTTTCCAAAAAATCAGCTGATCTTTGTGTCATGGCATATGAGTACATTACATTAACTCTTGTAGTGATAAAAGGAAGCCAGTAGGTGGCGATACATTATATGTATTGTTGCTACTTGTATTTCAGCAAATGTTCCAGTTTAGCTTGTGACTATTATGGATTCATGTGTTAATCTAACCTACAGTATATGCCAAAGATTTGGTTGCATCAGAATAATATTGAAAAATAATACTGTAAAATAAGTGCAATACCATAATTCACAACTCATAGGATTGTAGCTCATATTCTTCTTAGATTTTATGTGTTAATGGTAAAGCAAAAAATATTCAATTTTCTAATAAGGCGCTCCCTATAGAGGGTTTATAAGTCACAACTAATGGCGTTATTATCGGTTAATAAATAATTTACCAATGCTTTATAGATCCATTAGTGGCCAATTATGAGAAAAAGATTTGGGTTGCCATGCTGTGAAAAATGCCTTTTGCTGATGTTGACCTTTTCTATCTGGTAATATAATAATACACTTACAAATATTGGTGATCCATTAATAGATGCTGATGGGTTTGTAGTAAGTTCTCACGCTGGCATTTGTAAATGCTACTGTTATGTTGTAAATAAAAGGTTTTTGATCTAGATGCTCTGTAAATGTTTCCCTGAAGGTAAGTGGTCTGACAGTTTTGGTTTGGTGTGTCATACTGGAAGAGGATAAACACAAACCTGGCAACCCTGTAATTGTTCTAATCAAGGGCTTGATTGATATATAAAACATTGCTGGATGATTTATTAACCACTGAAAAAAAAACATCAGTTACAAGCCCTTTATAAAGTGTACTTTATTAGACAGTGCCACTGCAAACTTACATCTGCATGTCAGACAAACACAAAAGGAAAGAAATATACAGAGTGGAGAGAAATGCAGTGAGGAGGCGATGTGATGATGTATCACCTCAACTGGTCTGAAGCCAGAGGAAGAGGATTTGAAGGTGCTTTGGTTCAGGCCAGAGGGAAGGCGGGAGGAGCGAGGTCACTACTGCCCCAGATTTGGAGGTGCCACTGTCTGGGGAGAGATTGATGGCTGCAAGCAACAGATAACAGCTTGCAGTGTGAAGGGAGATTAAAAAAAGAGGGAGAGATTGTAGGGAGTAGCGGACCTCACCCTTCTGGGGCTGTGCTGAACAGCCACGTCTGATTCTAACACACTGCAATTAGCTGCTGAGACAATTACAGGTTTGTGGAGGGTAAATGCGAGCTACTCTGATTTTCTTTTTTTTTTTAAATCATACAATGAAGACACTGGAAAGCTATACTCATAGCAGAGAGTATGTCTTTATAGCACAACTGTGATCACAACCAGATGAATAGTTGCCCTAAAAATTAGAATAATTTGAAAGAATTCATTAGTAACACTACAAATGTCACTACAATTTGTCCATATGGACACACGAAAGGCATATTTACTGTAATTGCTACTCCATCCTTGTCTAAGTATTCTGGCGACAGCAGCCCGGCTGATCAGGCCCCTTCCAACACATCCTGCTTGTTTCCCACATAGCCCATGAGTGGTCCATCACAATGCCATTGTTATCCATCAGACTGTCTGCAGTCATTACTTATTCAGCCAGCCGTCGTGCCTTTTGTCCAAAATCATTCTTCAGTCTGTCCCTAAGACCTTCTCCTGCGTGCTGCGGCCCATCTGCCCCCATCTACTGCACAAACCCCCCATTTCTCTCTCTAACACACACACATGCATACAAAAGCTCTCCACACCAGCTGTCCAGCTCCTGTCCCCTGGCAGTAAAAGGTGCCGGCCCTGGAGCAAACCATCAGAGTACACATGAAAGAAGTGGTCACCGCCCTTCAGCCTGTAGTTTATCAGGGGTAATGACAGAATAAGATGGATGCACTAATGTCCACACAAACTGCTGGTCCAGACTGTGCAGTAGAAAGTCTAGATACCATGTACTGAATGCAACAGTTGTCAACAGACTGACAAACACAGCATTGTAATATTCTGTATGTGTAAACACTCTAAGCAAGATCATTTATCAATTTTTATGTCAACAAAGCACAAGTAGACCTGAAATGATTAGTGGATTAATTGATTAATTGAAAAATACCATGGAACTATTTTGATAATCTATATTTTTCAAAAGTTCCAAAAGAAATTCCCTTAAAATTCCCACTTCAAAATTGTGAGGATTTACTTTGTGTAAACTGCATATTTTTGGCTTTCGCTCAGTTATTCAGACAAAACAAGACATTTGAGGACATCGTCTTCAGCTTCGGGAAATTGTCATGCCCAAGTTTGACTATTTTCTGACATTATATACACCAAATAATTAATAGTTTAATCAACACAATATTTGCCAGATGAATCCATAATGAAATGAATACTGAATTGATGAACACTGAAGGGTTTACAAGATGGGGATCTTGTCACTGTCACCGTCAGTGTTTATCAATGATCATTAGTATGAATAGGGCATATTTTAAGAAACACATAGTGTCTTTTAATATTATTTTTCAGGTGCCACTGCCAGGATAGCTATAATATTTACTGAAGAAGAAGGAAGTAAGAAGCCATGCCAAATACTTCCTTAAAAATAGACAGCAGTCATTAATGGGGGATATAAATAGAGAGAAGGAAAAGAGGCTGGTCCTGAACGAGATATTTATAGCACAGGCACACTGCTGTTTACTGGAGGCAGCAGCTAGGGGTGCACTTATGAATACCACCATAAAACCCCAAATACCATTGAATGCAGGGACATTTCTGGGAAGATGTATCTGCTGTGAAATTAAATCACTTATATGAGGGGATCAAAGGGATTACTCCTAAGGGTTTTCTATTCATGGAGACGGTAAATACAAAAGTTGGATCACTTTTCAGTGTTGACATATCTCTGATTACAACATGTTTTAGTTTCTTGCATCTCAACTTAGATGTATGTTGAATAGATGCATACATCAGGGTTTAAAGGGATAAAGTAAATCGCATGAAAGCATAAAGGAAACATGCCAGACAGTATCTGAATTGTTAATAGCATTTAACCAAAAGGAGCTTATCGAGAGAATGATTTCATCAAAGCAATTTCGTTCAGTTGTTTAATTGTTTTATCGAATTTAAAAGTCTAAGCAGGGAAAGGGACTTGCAAATTAACTGATTTGATTTATTTTTTCCCCATATAACAATGTTTAATTCAGCGTTTATACTGTAACGAGCGGAATTTTAGAGTTAAGATGCATATGTTGAGAAAACCCTTGCTTGAAGCCGGTGGAGGACAGACCAGCTGACTGAGGAGCAGCAGCAACAGCAACAACAGCAGCAGCAGCAGCAGCAGCAGCAGGGGGAGGAAGAGGAGGAGGGGGAGGAGGAGGGGCATACAGACAGCCTGGCTAGTGGAGGAGCTGCTCCACTCCAACTTGAACGGAGTGAACCTGCGACGCAAGCCGCCGCCGCTGCTGCTGAGCCCCCGGCAGCGACCAAGCCATTTGTCTGTCTGGGAGTTTAGCGAGCTAAGCTAACTAGCTGACTAAGTCGTTATCACAGGAACAACGAACTGTGCCGTTTGCAATTCTGGGCGCCAGAATTAAACCACAGTACTGTAACTAGTTGTTTTAGTTTCAATATAAAATGTCTATATTACCGTTCACTCCTCCAATCGTGAAGAGGCTCCTTGGCTGGAAGAAAGGAGAGCAGAACGGGCAAGAGGAGAAATGGTGCGAAAAGGCTGTGAAAAGTCTTGTGAAGAAGTTGAAAAAGACTGGACAGTTGGACGAGTTGGAAAAAGCCATCACAACACAGAATGTCAACACGAAATGCATAACCATACCCAGGTAACCACACAGACAGCGCAAACTAGCTTCCTCGTAGTTAGCTAACCTAGCAAGCTAGTACTGCTCATGACAGCTAACATTAGCCGATTAGCTGGCTAGTTAGCTTGAGCAGTCTCCTTTGATAACGTATCAACGTTAACTTAAACAGGTTAGGTACCAAAGTAATTAATGCGCAGGTAAAAAGTCTGATTGTTGCAGTGGGTTTTGATTGCATTGTTAGTTAGCTTTAGCCGCCACTGTAAAAACAATCATAGGTAGTAGCTAGAGCTAACATTAGCTGTTAAATGCAAACTTAACCCGCTTTTTCTGCTAGACCTTTTTATTTTGTTTTGTAAACACTTAACACCTAATTGGCATTTTGTCCGTCTGAAATACCGATACATGACAAACTGTTAACGTCTGTGGTTGAGTTGGTGCTATGAATGTCAGCTAACGTTGCTGCACAAAGAAGTGCAACCCCACACATTTAAGTCTGTTATGTCATACTCCAGCGTTAGTTTGCAGGACCGGCAGGACCGGTGGACCAGCGGTAACCTTCCCAGTTACAACTAAAATGTCACAATTGTGAAGGAATGTGAGGGACAGTTGTGTTTCTCATATGTGTAAGCAAGTTTCACCTGCTGACACGGTAGCCTGTGGTACATCTAGTGCTACATAAACAAGTGTGTCCACAGTTCACACGTGTGATGATCGGGAGAAGGGGTGGTTTGGCGAGGTAGACTTCTGACTCACGGAGGATGTTTAGACTGGAGTGTGTGCACTGTGGGAAAGCTGGAATAAGTGCTCGGTGGGGGATTCCCCTTATAAGATACCATCTGTCCGAAAACCAGTATAGTTTGACATATGAGGTAGATTTTTGGGGTGTGATGAAAGACGCGTGCATTCATACAGTTGTATTGTCAGTGGTCTGGGTGAGTCAGCAAGTGTTATTGTAATGTAGCTATGTTAATGTTATAGTATATGCAGTTCAACTAGTTTACTCATTGGACACTGTTTTCATTCAGTAGTAACACTGTAAATGAGACACTGTTAGCCTTGAATCCTTATTTCCACCTGTTGTCCTGGCCTAATTTTCAAATGTTATGTACTTTAAAATAAAGTGAAAATTGTTTACCATAAGCTTCAACGTTAACTCAGGGGGGCATAAAGAGACATAACAACACACAGTATACTGTAAATACATTACATCATTACTACAATGTGAACTAATTTTGGTGTTGGCACAGTATAGATTTCTTTGTCTCTTGTCCCATTATTCCTACATAAAGTAAATAAGGCAGGTTGACATCCTGGCCCTACTGGTAATAGGCAGAGTATAAGGAGCATGAATACACCCTTCAGTAACTTCTTTAATTGTTAATCATCCTTACATTTTTTTTTTCTTGGAATATTTCATCAGGCAGCTTGTAGGATTAATTGCTAATGAAACTGGGCGTCCTCTATAATGGTGTATATAGAAGTCAGAACATGGGTGGTAACTTACATTAAAAACCTTTTCTCAGTTCTTCGGAATGTGCTCGAGGCTCTAGGGAGGGTGTGGGCCACTGTTTGGATTGCGGTTCACTCTTGGTGGGTTCAGGGACTGTAAGTTTACAGAACAACAGCTGTCTTGCTATCTTTTGGGTATACAGTGATTCTGTGATACTGGTATATAGCAGGCCTACTTTGTGCTGTACTTTCATCATCTTCTCTAATGTGGCTTAGGGAGAAAGGGGTTGTCAGCATTTAAAAGTGGTCAAATGCAGACCTGAGATGCTTGCACCTACAGTGGACTCAGGCAGCAGGAAAATATTATGTATTAATACATCTGCAACATGTTAGCTTAGAGCAGATCAAGTGTCTGCCCTCTGCAGTATGTGGAGAGATTTATAACACTACCATGAACTTAGTGATTTTGATTGGTAAGGCAAAAATGCATATTCTTTCATTTTAACGAGTGTTGCAGTTTATTTCCACAGAATAAATGGAGCAATTAGCTTAGATCTTTCATAACTTCCTATAGTTATCTGTGGTGTAAAATTGTAGTGATGGGAAAGTGTGTCCAAACCTTCGACTGGTACTGCAAGTGATATGCTTTTTGATTAAAGAGAACACAGATGATTAAAAACAGATGTTTTTTTTTTTTTTTGCTTTTATTTGAAACTAGACAGTAGAGAGCTAGCAGATAATGAAGCAAGGGAGAAATGAAGAATGATATGCAACATGGTCTCCGGTTGGAATCAAACTAGGAATGTTGAAATCATAGCACTATGGATATTATGCATCTTAATCGTCAGGCCACAAGAGGCCCCCTTACAACAGTGTTGTTACCATTCTTCATGTGTCTATAAATGTGGGGGTACTGAGCAGTACACACTCATGTGTTTGTGTAGAATCATCAAAAGTGCTTGTTATGTTAAGTGTTACTTATGGAGTAAAACTCTTTGACAGAGGGTGGTTTCTCTCCCATTGAGGATATTATTAGGATAAGAGGTGTTGGGATGCTTGTGAGTTTTTGGCTGGCAGCTGTACAGTTGTTATTTCGTCTGTCAGATGAGAGGGTTTACTCCGTCCAGCTGTGTGTCAGAGTGGCCTCCATGTCAGACGAGTGACAAATCAGGGAGAAGAGTCACAGCCCAAACCCATCTCCACAGAGCCATGGGAATGACCTCAGCTGACCCAACAAATCCACCCTCTATGCAGGAGAGGGGGCTCGAAAATGAGTCTGCAGCCATCTCCTTTACAGTGGGTACTGATGTAGTAAACGCTTGAACTGATTAGTTTAAGCATGCAAAGGTGGTGGGCTGTGGTGTGTGTTTGGAGGATGTGGCCAACTATTAAGGTATCCAACTTCATGGGAACAGTGTCCGTCTCAGTCTGATTTAACTTTTTACCTGAGACATGCATTTTTTTTATGACTGGTAAAGACTGTGTCAAAGCATGTTGTTCATTTTAAACACACTAGTTAAAAATTCAGAGGTTATCTGCTGCTTGATGTGGCTGGCATGTTGCATGGAATTACAGAAAATGCTTCTGTGCTTTTAATAAAATGTTTCTTTCTGTAAGTGATCGTTTCAGCAAACATACACCTACCATAATAGTTAAGATAGACACGTTATTTGATTCAGTGCAGCAATCTATTGCTCATGTTAGATAGATAACACAGCAATGACAGGAACACTGTCCTTCTGTTCATAAAAAGTTCTATTTAAAAACAAAAAAATTCATTTCTATGTAAGGTGATCACTATGTCTTTAATTACCTCAACGAATATAGTATAAATAAGGCAAATCCTAATGGTGTCTGAAGTTGTCTGGTTTTTTGTCAGCTGTTTGATCTTGTCATCAACGACTCAAACTATTCAATGGAAATTAGAATATTTTGGTTTAAAATAATAATATTAATAAGATGTTTTGTTGGTCACCTTAAAACTAGTGCAAAGCTAGCTTTAACTTGTTTTCCTTGGACCCAAGTCCTCTCTGACATACTTCACGGGAGGTCAAGCCATGGTACACAATGAGAACCATATGTTTCTTGTCAGACAGATTAACAATGAGCTGAACTGTTGTTGAGCTCAACTGGAAAAAAGTTGTAACCACACTGGACTCTATGTGAGGAGAAAGATCAAGGATCGGTTTCCTTACTTCCCTTCCTTTTTTAGTCATTTGAGTTTCATGGCAATATATATGGCCCTACTCTTCACGGGTACATAAATACTGTTGATATCAGGTTATAGTACTTTCTGCACATAGGCCAAAAACTGTGTTTTTATACAGTCAATGCAGTTGTAGCTACTTCGTAGTAGGACATCATCATCAATCTTTGCATTTGAAAATCACTAATATCAGTTTCTGTAGACTTTGTGCCCAGGCTCAGGCTTTTTTGTATTATCAAATGATTATTTGTCATTAAGTGTTTGAATTTAAGGATGGTTCAGACAGCTGATGTGGTTATGTCAATACAGTAAATGAAAAAGCAAACATCATGTAAACAGTGTTGGAAAAATGTATTATGAACTGGTCTATTGTTTGAAAAATGCTCTGGTGCTCTGCCCTCTGTTAATGTTGATCTATCCAGAACTAGGTAACATATTAATGTTTTATCTTATAATTTTAGTAATAGTCAGACCATAGAGCAAAAACAACACAGAGTGATTACATTTAGTCTGCATGTAGCATGACAGTCTCTTTGATGGTATATTTCAGGTCTTTAGATGGGCGTCTCCAGGTCTCCCACAGAAAAGGTCTTCCTCACGTGATCTACTGTCGCTTGTGGCGCTGGCCAGACCTGCAGTCCCACCATGAGTTGAGAGCGGTCGACCACTGTGAATTTGCTTTCCATACCAAGAAGGATGAAGTCTGCGTCAACCCCTACCACTACCAGAGGGTGGAGACGCCAAGTGAGTACAGTTAATTGCTACATGATCCAAATTACTGTATTTAAAATAATGCTTTTGCCATAAAGTATACAGAAGTCAACATGTCCTTAATGAATGTATATGCGTGTCTCTAGTTTTGCCTCCTGTCCTAGTACCACGACATACAGATATCCCTGCAGTGTTCCCACCACTGGATGACTACAGTCCATCCATTCCTGAGAACACCAACTTCCCTGCTGGCATTGAGCCCCAGAGTAACTATATTCCTGGTGAGACAATCAGTGCCTCTCATTCTGAAGGCAGAACTTACAACTCTGTAAGCTTGTATTCTCATCATTGATTGTTTAGTGTATGCTTAATTTGGAGAGGACTGTCCAAAATGGTTATATCCCTGAATTCATTGTTTACAATTAATACTAGATATTGTGGAAACAGTAAATGCTGGTTGTATTGTAATTCTTGTCTCTAAGCAGAAAAAGTCCAGCATTTTCAAGTCACAAAAAACATTTGAGTTCAGTAACTGTAAAATATGTCTGACCTGAAAGGATGTGTGTAATATCTTCTCATGTGCTGTGTGTTTTACAGAAACTCCCCCACCAGGGTATCTGAGTGAGGATGGTGAGACAAATGATCACCAGCTTAACCACAGCATGGACACAGGTGAGACGCGTAAATATACACACATTTCAAGCACATATTGTTCTAATTATGCCTTATCGAGATCATGACCGAGTCCTGCATTGCTGCTCTATTTCAGGTTCACCCAGCCTGTCGCCCAATCCTGTGTCACCCGCAAACAGTAATCTTGGTAAGCAAAACCAAAGGGGTTAGCTTTACTTACAGAGCACAGGATTCATTATGTGCACCCATATGGTTAGTAGCCATGACTTAAAGTCCAATTGAGATCACATGTAGCCATCCTCATTGCAGTGCAAAATAATGTCAATGTGTCTTCATGCCTCCACGTTGGCGACAGCCAGGGCCAGAGGCAATATGTTTTCGGGTTGTCCGTCTGTCTGTCTGTCCCATTCTTGTGAACATGATATCTCATTAATGCTGTGAGGGAATTTCTTCAAATTTGGCACAAACATTCATTTGGACTGAAGGATGAACGGATTAGATTTTGGTCAAGGTCATGGTGACAGTTTGTAACCTCACTCTGGTTGATATGTAGCTGTGTATGATCTAATTGGTTGGCTGGTAGGTTTATTGTGATTAGTTGGTCTGTAGCCTTATTCTGGTTGGTTGGTTGTTTGGTTGGTTGGTCGGTTTCTAGGTTTCTAGATGGCCTTATTCTGATTGGTTAATTTGTAGCCATATTCTGAATGGTTGGTTGGTCTGTAGCCATACACTTGAATTTCCCCTAGGGGATAAATTAAGTAGCTCCATTCTGATTGGTTAGTTGGTTTGTAGCTCTATTCTTATTGGTGGGTTTGTTTTTAGCTTTAGTCTGATACAACTTGCGAGAATTTCTCCAATTTTGGCAAAAACAATTCACATGGTCTCAAGAACGAACTGATTAGATTTCAGTGGTCAAAGGTGAACACAATATCTTTGGAAATCCTCAAGTGAATCCCTTAAGATTTGGCACAAAGGTTCACTTGGACTAGATTTTGGTGGTCACCAGCATCGGGTAATGTTGAGGGCTTCCTTGTAGCTCAGTTGCCTAAAGTACTTAGTGTATACCATGTATGCTGTAGATGTGACAGTAAGAGCACACATGTAGGACCAGTTCTAGAGACCTGAGTCTGCAATACTGCAACAATTGACCCAACCCCCACTGTACCTGATGACTGTACCAAAGTGTACATGCCCTGTCCTGTCAAGATGATTTCTCTATAAAATGCCTCCACCAAAGAAATTATCCTTATTAGGTGGGATTTAATCTGCAGTAGGATTATATTCTTCTGATTTTGGTCATGGACATTACAACTCATCATCTGTTTTTTCTTGTTGTTCAGTTTACTGAAGAAGTCAGTAAACCAAAAACTGCTTAATTCTTAATCAAGGTGCTGTTCGTACTGTATGAAGTCCACAGACTGTCAGATTAGAATATCTTTGTAGGGGTGAACATGTGTGTGAGAGACAGATGAGTAATATACAGGAGCAGTGAACTACGTCTGGGAGGCTTAGCCTCAGGGCAGTAACAGAGTAAGTATGGTATGAATAGGGTCTTTGTCTATGGTCTGTCCTTGTCTGTGGAAAGGCTAGCTACAGACAGCTCAAGGTAATGCAATAATAATAACATCCGGTTGCCAGGTTATTCTATCTATGTGGAAAGCCACCAGGAGGTCATTGTTAAAAAAATAAATAAATACGCACGTAATGTCTTGGCTATTCTCGGCTGGGGCCATGAGGGTCGTGGGAAAGAAGTATTTGAAGAGAAATCAAAGGGAACATAATCAGCACTGTGCATCTTCACAGTCCAATGGTTGTTTGACCCCAAAGCAATTTACCTGTTCTTATGAACTTCTTCATCCTTTTTTCAAGGCCCTAACTGAAGCCCTTTGCTCTCGCAGACTTACAGCCTGTGACGTACTGTGAATCTGCCTTCTGGTGCTCCATCTCCTACTATGAGCTGAACCAACGCGTAGGAGAGACCTTCCACGCCTCCCAGCCCTCCCTCACAGTAGATGGATTCACAGACCCTTCCAATTCTGAGCGTTTCTGTCTGGGCTTGCTGTCCAACGTCAACCGCAATTCAGCAGTAGAGCTCACACGCAGACACATAGGTACTCATTTTATTTTACAGGTACCACATACGCTCTGATCTAATTGCGTTTTATATTTGCACTTGACATAATCAGGAGGTTACTGTGCACTGAGCTACAATTGTTTCTCTTCCTTTCCAGGACGGGGCGTGAGGTTGTACTACATTGGGGGAGAGGTGTTTGCAGAGTGTCTCAGTGACAGTGCCATCTTTGTCCAGAGTCCCAACTGCAACCAGCGTTACGGCTGGCATCCTGCCACTGTCTGCAAAATCCCTCCAGGTTAGCATGAAAGCATATGAACAAACACATTAAGCCAATGGAAACAAAGTGACGAGAGCATAACCGGGTTCTAATGACCTACTGACACTAACATCTACATGGTTCTCAGTGTCAGTAAGCCTAATCGTGAATCTTTTGTTTGTCAGGTTGCAACCTGAAGATCTTCAACAATCAGGAGTTTGCTGCTCTACTTGCCCAGTCAGTCAATCAGGGCTTTGAGGCTGTCTACCAGCTCACAAGGATGTGTACAATTCGCATGAGCTTTGTCAAGGGTTGGGGAGCTGAGTACAGGTAAATACATTTTTTAAACAAATTAAGCTGCTTAAAACGGAATATCTATAATAATTATTCTATATTTATAATATCTAGTAATTGATAAATGCATTACATTTATTTTTGATTGATATTTACATGTTACTTACTAAAGGCTACTGTATAAGGCACTGGAAAGGTCAACCAGGTCATTGTCATATCAGCATAGAATTGATGTAATTTCCATCTCCATCTCCAAAATTGACAACTCAGAATTTGACTAGCAGATAGTAGACTTAAAAAGTAACATTTAACTGACCCAGCAAGTCACTACAGTCTCCTACTGTCACTTTGCTTTTCTCCTTTGTCTGTCATAAGTACTACTTGGATAAACACAGATTGAATGTTTAGGGAGGCTGTAAGGTCTGAGTAATGCCCAGAATGTGGGAGGGGGGCAGGGGGTTTAAGGGTGTCCGAAATGGACATTCTGTGAACCTGCCCCTCTCTAAGGGTTCTTATGGGAGAAAATGTCATTATGCAGGCACAATAACACATAAAGCCATTTACAGCCAGAACCAGACACACAGTGTACCTTTCTTTTCTCATGGCCACACCTTACCTGCTCGTTTTTTGTATAGAAACACACTCCATAGTTATGTCTGTTAGCTGGTCTTATTTCAGCTTCTACGGTGGAATAAAGCTCCTGCTTTAACAGGGCTGTCAACGTTTGAACACATTCCCAACTGAAATCAAATTGATTCCTGATATAAATTCTTTGACAACAAAGGTTAAGTGCTGGCTAAATGCACGCTGTACCCATTTCTAGCTAATTGTATTGTTAATTGTTTTGTTTGACTATTCGTCTGCTTGTTTTGCTCTTTTGTTTTGCTGTTATTGTATGATCTTGTGAGTTTTATTTGTCTGTTTGTTTTGTTTTTGCACATCCCAATCAATGCCTTTCAGTATAGTATTTTGACTATTTTAATTACACTGTACATGTAAAGCCCAACTAGGCACAAGAGTTGAAAATTAGCAATAGCTATAAACTATAAATATGTTAAATTGCATCGTAAAATAAATTGATAAATAAATAAACAAAATAAACAAAACAAAACACATAGGCCATATGCTCCTGCATTTGTCTCAGACTGTTTGATGTTATCAGTAAACAAAGTTTTAAGGGCTCATCACCCCTTTTGTTTTCCTTGAGTCTGTTGCACTGCACATGTTCAGGACACAAAAGTTCCATCAAGCTGTGAACCCAAATTAAGAAGAAAAGGTATGATGGCTTGATTTTTATGGTCAGGATAATTAAATTCAGTTTGGGGATGAAAAAGAAAGATGAAGGGGTGCTTCACACAGACGGTAGCAGACTTATAAAGGAAAAAGAGGTTGATGGGTGAGGGTGCAACTGTGAGTCGGCAAGAGAAGTTTGAGTAACAAGAAGAATGCAGCAGGCATGCAGTGGTGTGGGGGATGTGGAGTGGGAGATGAACCCATTTCAAACACGCTTTGCAAAGGGGATTCCCACTGGACTACGAGTGGTGCGTGTTGTGTTTCTGGCACCAAACACCTTGGACAAAAACATCCCTTGCAGAAACCCAAATGATCTCAGAAATGGCCAGTAGAGTAGGGCTCACTGTCGGTGTTAATTCAACTAAAAATACTTGCAACTGTATCTCTGCATTGACTATAATGGAAGTTATTTTAACAATGAGATGTCTCACAGGGATTTTAATTGTGTAGTACTATTATGTATGATAAAAAAACTCTCAGTAAAGACAAAGTATGTTTCCCCTCTCCTTCTCTGTACCCTGCAGACGTCAGACAGTGACCAGCACCCCCTGTTGGATAGAGCTGCATCTCAATGGCCCTTTGCAGTGGCTGGACAAGGTCCTCACACAGATGGGCTCTCCCAGCATCCACTGCTCCAGTGTGTCATAGGAGCAGCCCTCCGTCCCATCCACACACTTGAACACAAACCACATAGGAAAACTCAAGCTTCTGTCAGTTATAAGGAAAGAGACGCCATTCATCAAATCGTCAGTTCACTCTCCTCCCTCGCTGTCTCTTAACATTTCACCTCATATGCATAGCACTTTCCATAGTACCATTTAGTGTCCCCATGTGATGGTTATTTTAGGACTTGTACATTGATTTGTTTTCATGTGTTCAACAGGAAACCACAGGGTATTTGCAGTAGGTTTCAAAAGAATAATCACCTTTTTCTTCATTATTCATTAAGACATCATGTCTGTTTTTTTAAGTTATTTTTTGGGCATTTTTGCCTTTATTGTGATAGCGGTAGTGAGAGGGAGACACGAGGGTCGACGAGAGAATGGGGGGATGACATGCAACATAGGACCCAGGCCGGACTTGAACCCTGGGCTGCTGGGGTGAGGACTGGGGGCGCCCCAGACATTATATCTTTGTGTTCTTTCTTTTTTGATGTTTGTTGTCCAAGTTGAAGTTATGGCACAGTTTCACCTTGGTCACCATCTACATGTTTCAAAACATTTTTGATTCTATGAATTAGCTAAAATTATGAATACGCTAACATCACTGGTGTGTCAGTGTCCCAGACCCACTCTTTGTAATCACTGAATTGGGAGGCTTATTTATCAATTGAACCATGAATTAACATGAAAAATGTCATTATGAGTAGTGATTAAATAGAATATATTTAATTAATATTTTAAGTACAAGGTACTTTGCCCATATTGATTTATCTATATTAATGAAAGCATCAATTATCTGATTGATCATTTAATTGGTATTTTATCTATTTTAAACAAAATATAGACATTAGCACCATTGTTTCTTGAGAAGAACCCTTGTATGAAAACTATTTTGCTCAGTGAAAGAGACATTTTATAAGTTATTTTTGCATACTGTCCTGCATGGGAATATATTTTTATTATTGCCTCAATATGATTGTACATAAATATTTATAGCTTGTGATTTCTTGTAGTCATGCATTGCTTGAAACAGTGGACCTGACTGACCTCTGGCATGAGTAGATTCACAGAAAGACTTTGCTTTAATGACCCAAAACTTGGCCTGTGTAATGCAGGCTTTTCTAACCTGGGTCAGCTGGTTGTTAAGTGTAACACATAGGATTACTGCACCAGCTATTACCGTTATTCCAAGTCATATGACATACAGTATGGGTGATCATAGTGGACTGATTGAATTTATGCACCGTGTGAATTCAGTGTGAAGGGTACTCAGTAGCAGTGACTGTGGTTCATCCATCGATGACGATGTAGAGTGAAAACATAAATACAGGTCTTTTCACATATTACCAACTGTTAGCCAGTAGTACACTATGCTCCTTGTGGGTAAATGATGCACTTCATGTTTAATGTGTTGATCAGTGTAACGCTTTAGTTCTAGTGGTAATTTGCTTGTCCAAAAAATACTGTATATTACATGTACATTGCTACAATATAAGGCATGTGTAATATGCTCGCTGTCCTCGGTCATTGTCTATGAAGCCACAATGTTAATCCTGCACTTACGTATAGTACATAAGACTGAGTTACCATGTTATCTATTTAAAACGTTACATGGTGCTAAACTGAAATACTGTCTACTACAGTGCATTAGGTAGTTGGTAGATCTGTATCAGTACTTGTGTTCCTTGATATTCTTAGTTGGTGGATTTCTATTCTAAGTCTTATGTACATGTTTATTTCATGTAGCCCAATATTTGTTCTCAAATGACCATTGTTTTGTTATCTGTGAAAATTTAATAAATTGCAACTGGGAAAAATTATTTAATTTTGCTGTGCATATTTTTCTTTATAACAATGAGTTTAGCTGTATATTCACAGATGTGACAGTTTTGTCTACACAGTAAATAAGCCACACTAAAGAGCAGAACAAATTAAAATCACAAGTCTTTATGTTGATTCAACAGAATGTGCATTACATCTCTTACAACTCTAAGGATAAGGCACATTATGTCACTTGAAAATATATGTGACAACTGTACCTAAAGGACAAATACACAAATCAAAGCCCACACAATTTAATTTCATGTTTTTCCACCTGCAACACCATCATGTGCTGAGGTTCACTGAGGGCTTTAAGCATAGTGAAGGGACCCAGGGGAGAAGATTGAGGGTCAGGGCCACACAAGGGCTCTCTTCTCTCCCTATTAAGGATTTCCATCTGCTTCTCACTATACACCAGTATTGCAATCGTTTCATTTTAATAATCAAAAGTTTCTAAACACAACTATGCCTACAGTGCCATCTGTAAGCATCTCCACATTCCAAGTGCAAGAAGCAGGTCAAAGGGCGCTGGATCTTGTGGGAGCCCCAGGAAAGGAGGAGGATCAGGAGAAAGGAGACGGAGTCACAGGTAGCTACTCTTAGCTTTCCTCACCCGATGATAACCCATCTATCTCATCTACATCGCCACCAATGGCCATCCAAAACGCTTTTGCTACCTGGAAATGACATTTAGTGTAATGTAAATAACCAGATTTTGTGTGAGCATGTTTACTTAAACAACAGACTGCGCCAATCAATGATTTGGACTGAAATGAAATAAAGGAAGTCTGTCATCACTCTAACAATGTGTTTATAAGGTTAACATTTCTATGTCACATTATTAACATTACTATTGTTAATAATTTATGTGACTAACATAACATTAACTTAAGCATGGACTTACTAGTTTGACTATGGTGTGAGGTTACTCTAGTAATATTGCCTATCATCTAGTCTAGATAATAAACACTAGTTTATTAACAATTTGTGATACAATGTTCAAAACAATTCCATGGTAATGTCCTACTCCACTGAGAATTTTGATACAATCACCATACTCAAGCATGCATCCATGATCACAAACTATGAAAGTGAACAGGTTCAAGTTTGGTGTCTTGCAGTGAATAGAGTTTCTTACCTTCTCTGCATGAACCTTTCTCTGCTCATGAGGTAATGAAGAAGCTTTGTCTGCAGATTTAAAATCAGAGACCAAATCATCATAAATGACCTCAGCTCTGCAAAGATTTGACCTCAATATGAACAATGAGAGCAAATTGCAAACAGACCAAAGATCCTATGAGTTTTAAAAAGGCAAAACACAGGCTATGGCTATTTTTGTTTTGACAAAGTTGTTCATTTGTTTTTCCTCATTACCTTTCATCTCTTTTAATTTCGTAAAGAGGCGTTCAAAGTTATCCACATCTGCATCTCCAGCTGTCAGATTAGCAAGCTCCTGAATGTCCAAATCAGTCATTGCATCTGAGAGAATCAAAACAAATGAATGTTAATAATCTAAGTTGGGGAAGAAAATAATTTTTTATTTCAAAAACAGATTCCATCAGAAGCTGCTCACTTACCAACTACTGTGTCCTCTTGTGTGTCTGCATTGGTACTACTTTCTGTATGGTTGGCCTCCTCATTATCAAGTGTGCCCTCTACTGGCAAGTTGGAAGACTGCCACAGGAAAGGAGCTAAGGTTAGCATACCTCAAAAACTGACAGATTTAAAATCCCATTTAAATGAAAATGGATTGATATATGTAACAAAGAAAGCAAGAACATATAGAAAGACAATAACAAATGTAAATGAAATTACGGTTAAAGCTAATTAAAATGGTTACATGAAAAAAAAGCTACTGACTGGGGGATCTTGGCAGGTCCGTGGATTGTTGTGTCTGGAAGCCACCAAACTGCTCATCAGACCAAACCCCTGATTGTACCCTGTCAGACAGATATACAAACTGTCACATGACATACTTACAGAGATATATTAAATAGTGAGGGAACGCAATAGGTAATTGTATATGTGTTTTCATCTCACCATCCTTCATTTCCACACTGGACCACACGTTTGCATTGAGAGCCTGGACAATTCTCTTTACTCCTGTGGATTCTGGAAAGTCATCTGATAAAGGAAACATGAGTGCACAAAAATTAGCAAAACACGAACAATGGATATAAAAGTATGCAGTGTTGTAGTTTCCACTGCTTGTAAAACTCACCATCTTCATCTGGCAACTCCTGTGGATTGAGCTCCACCAGCTCAAAGGCATGAGCCAAACACCACTGCTGTGCTTCATGTCTGGTGACCCCTAGAATATGAATAAAATTTCAGATGTCAAATAATATCCCTCAAAAGTTGTATTCTGGTGCTTTCTGCAAAACAGCAGTCACCACAGCGCTGGAGAACTAACCATTTTCACAGACTCTGTCACACACCAGAATGAGCACCTCTGGAGCAAGATCTTCCACCACTGATATCCAAGGATGTAGTTTTTCCAGACCATCCTTCTGCATACACCATGCACACAAGATAAACGTATCAGTGGATATACTTCTGAGATTAAAATAAAAACAAAAACTTAATTCTGAAGTTACGTACCACTTTACTGTCAAAATAGGCGATGAAAGCCTGCATGGACTGGGCAATTTCTGACGACATTTGAAAAGTGCTTGGTACAACACATAGCCTGACATCTGCTGTATAATACTTGTTGTTGATTGTCCAGGGATACCAGGCTACCGTTTCTTCTCGCTTGGTGGGCTCGGGCAAAGTCTTCGTACTGAGGATCTCTAAGGCAAAACACATTTGTTTTAAAGCAACAAATAAGACATTACAGTAGGCTACGTTGCTCAGCCTGCCAGCTGTGTCCTTCAAGAGACTTAGCATAGCCGTCTTTATATCTGCCCCACAAAAGTAAATGACTTAACTAGCTTGACAAGCTCAGACAAACGTATTATTAACCTGTATTAGCGACATGTAGGCTACGAGTAAGTTAGCTTTGTTGAACATTAGCCTGTTTGCCAAATCATGCAAGTTAACCTTTGCTAAACTTACGTTTTATCAGCTCTTCTTCTTTAAAACCACTGTCACAGCTAGTGATGAGCACACAGGGAATATTCATCTCTGTGGTTTCTTCTGTAGCTGACATTTTATAATATTTAGTGCAAAGCTCTCCAGCTGCTAGCTTAGCGCGACGTTAACCAACTCTGACAACCTTTCAACTCTGACTGAGCACACGGTCACTTCCGGTGCAACATTACAACATTTCAAGAAACAGGACTCACAGCTTTTTTTTTTTCTTTTTTTTTTTTAAACACACACTTATATAAGTGTCTATTAGCGAATTGCTTAAACGAATATAATATGTATGCTTAATGACATTTATGTTAATGGCGATATTTACGTTGACATTAAATGTGCTTCTTGTGTTTATGTGGCAATGGGATTTAAAGCCCTGACTTTTGTCTGTCAGGCAAAGCAGTGTCTCCACCAAAAGCTCCACTAAATAAATAATGTATGTCTATGTTAATGAGTAAAACACGGTTAAAGTAGGGCGATGGTCGGAATTTTTATCTGCCAATTGTAGCGAAAGTTGGGGAAGTGGGGAGAGCTGCCTGACACGCGTTCTCGGGGGAGAACAACATAACTTGCTTGGCTTCTGGTTGTCATGATTACCAGTACTGTTTTCATTGATGTCTAGCTAGCTAACTGGTTTGGTAACAGTAATTCGTTATCATGATGTATTGGCACATGTTGAAGTAATATTATTAAACCCAATATGCGAAAATGTCCGACACGCGTAAAAACGAAGATAAGTTGGGAGAAGTGTTAGTTAAGGTAATGTTGTCTAACTTCAGCCAACAATTCTAACTTTCCGACATAATACTTGACGCTTGCTAATTATTCTGACTAGCTAGTTTTTTTTTTGTTTGCTCAAGATGATGTTCGGTAAATTATGACCACAGTGCTTAATTAATTAAAGAAAATGGTTAAATTTTATATAAATTGTTAACATCTCTCTTTATTTTTAAGCCTCTAGACTCTAGAAATTTAGCAAAATTTAGCAAAATTTAGTTAAATTACCAATATACAGAACAAATATTAAGCTAAAAGTTACGGTTGTTGGCTGATTTTAGGAGTTATCCACAGTACATCACAGAACTGTATATTACAGGTTCAAGAGGATTTGAGACAACTCAAATGTAGTCTTGAGACAATTGCTGTCGGTGAGCTGGGCAAAACACTGGACATTCAAGCCCTGGGCAACGCCATTTGCAAGACAGAGAGCAACATCAGGGTAAGGATGTTTGATGCAGAATAAGCAATGATAACAATGAAAATAAATAGACATCAGACAGAGGTGGCTGACCCTTTCTATGTTCTTAAATTGTAAATAGAAACATGCTGAGGATTATCTGAAAACAGTGACTGAGCAGCTGCTGGTTCTTCCAAACATTGAAGACTTACAAAAAAAGACTGTGCAGATTCCCAAATGGTACGTATGAAGAAGCTTACATGTGTTTTTACTGAATAACCACCTGCAGTGGGGAAACTTTCCTTAACTGGTTCACAGGTAGAACTTGTGGAAATATGGTAGAAATATGTTTAGAACTGCATACTGTCTGGTGATGGATATTGTGAGCCTGAAACAAAGACTTTACACAGGAAACCTGCTCTGGAGAGTTTCCCAGATGTGCGTCCACAAAGGGAAGACCTTCCAGGGGCTTCACCTAGGGAAAAGGTAGTTTACTATTCATCTTCAGAATTGAATACTCTGTAGGTAGGTAAGAAAAGAAATTCGACTATTCAGTGGTATAACATGTTAAAACAGGCAAGACACTAGTTGAAGCCACAGCCCCTCACAATAATGCAAGAGAGATAGCATAAGAAAGGTCTTTTTCATGGAGAAAATTACAGCCAGATTATAGTTTAGAACAGACAGGTTTGCTGAAAGGTGATCACCATTAATCTGTTCAATGCCAGAACTCTAGTCACCTCCTTTTTATTTTCTTACGATTATTTAATTTAATTTTTTTTTATTTGTATTTTTATTCTTAGTACACTTGTTTGTTTTATTTTATATTTCAGGGTTAAGCTACAAAGTATGTTTATTCTACAGTTAATGTAGTGTTAATTCCTTGGTGTGTGGTGTTTGATAATGTATTGATCATGTTCATGAAGAAAAATGATCTCTTAACAATGGTCAGATCACATAGAAACACAAAATCACAAAGAAGACAAATAAGACAAGACAAACAAAAGTAGAAAAGGTGTGATAGAGCAGCACGCGAAAAAAATGAAAACACATTAACACTGCTTAGCAGAGATACACTCATTTTATTAGGTACACGTATCAGTTGTCAGTTTATTAGGCACAACAAACAGTCCTTAAATAAATTCTACATCATAAAAACTGCACACTTGAAGCTCCATGAGCAGTTTTTATTGTAACTATTTGACAGAGGTGTTGGTTCTACTTTCTGATCATTTTGGATGCTGCAATTTGTCATGTTGTTGAATTGTACTGTGTTATACAAACTGGTCTTTTATTATTTTGTCCACTCCATTCACACCAATGAGGGTGGACTAAATAACAGTACCACTTCTCTGTATAATGCAATATAGTTCAACAGTACCATAGACTACATCCTCCAAAATTATCATACAGTTCAATCAGCAACATCAAAAACTGAACATTATAACCTTTGTGGAGGTAGGTTTCACTGCAGGACTGTTGTAATAGACTGTATTAATTTTAGCAAGGCAAGTTATACCTAATGATCTGTCAACTAGGTGATTATATACAATTCTGTTTCTACAGTACATCTTGTTGATGACTGATCTTGTTGATCTGTCTCATTCAGCACAAGTCACCAGTAGTGATGCGTTTGCTGTGTAATCCTGCTCACCCAAATAACAGAGCCATTTTGTACCAGAAATGTGGAATATCACTGCCTGATGTCCACAAGAGGAGCACAAATGCAGTGAGTAATCTGACCAGAAATGTAGGTTCATTTAGTTTTTGTAAAACTTGTAAATTGGGAGCATTCATTTTTTATGCCATTCATGCTTTCTATAGAAATTACATCAACCTTAGATTAAGTATTGCAGATAGCAGTTCATTTTCTGTGTGTCTGTCTATAGTAAAGCTTTATATGTTTATTCTTTTACACAGGTCTCTCTTGAAAAAGAGACCATGATCTCAGTGAGACTACCTGTTTAAATAAAGGATTAAATAAAATGTATAAAAGTACTTCCAAAATACAGCATGGGTTTTGGGCCATCTGTATCATGATACTGCAGAAAACAGATAGGTTTACCTGGCACTGATTGGCTTAATCAGCATTGTGTGAACTCATTCAGCAAGGGCTTGAATGTAATGGACGTTCATTTATATTTTAAAGTCCTGCAATCCAACTTTAAAAATGCTACTTGACTCGAGCCAATCATTTAACTGAAGTTAAAGTGGATTTTTTCTCCCATTATCATGTACTGCAATTTGTTGTCGGATTGAGTAGTCTGCATGACAATCATGGAGTGAATGACAGATCATTTAACTGTGGCTTTCTCAAACTAAACACCCAGGAGAATTTGAGCTTATTTGTTGAGGAAACAGGCTACATCTGTTGTATTGGCTTTCTTAGTTATGGAGCAGATTTTCTCATCACACTTAAGTCTTACTGCTGGAAAAGACACCAATCAGTGCATGAAGTCTTAAACTAGAATCAGAATAATGTCCTCCAGTTATTTGCTTTGTGCAGTGAGAAATTGATTCCTGTGTCCTGAGTCTTTGTTGATATTAATTTTAACATAAAGCACATGCCTCAGGAAAGATTTGATTAAGTATTACATGAGGTTCTGCTACTGCTAAGATGAATTGGATATCATTGTTCCTTTCCTTGATACTGTCTCCCTTAATCCCCAGAATAGACAGTTTATGCTGAGTGAAGACTGATGGTACAGGTTTGCATCAAAAGATTCCTCAAGTCTCATCCTCAGAGGAATGGTGACATAAAGGTCACTTGGATTAGTGATGACAGCCAACACTTGTCACAGAAAACAAATTAATCTTTGCAAAGGTCGGCATTAGTTTTAGATATATTTTACACACTTTCTTTTCCAATATGTTTTTGGGAATCTATACGTGACATGAGAAATTGAGGCCAAGACTGTCACTCTGATATAGAAGAGATGGAAGAACTGGCTGCAGAAAGCGGAAAGCAGCAGATTGCAGCACATCAGCATTCTTCTAAAGAAACAGGCGCCTGATTGCTGTGCTATGGGCTACTGGTTTACAGCTGTCTCAGGACAGAAGTGGGTACCTGGTCCAGCATGCCAATAAGACAGCCGTAGCTTCCCCAACTGCTAACCACTGGCTCTCTGCCTGCTGCCTCCTCTTGCAACTCAGGCCAGCTCTTCTCCACTCCGTACCCGTGCCAGGGAATAAGCTTCTGCATTTTAGCAATTTTACAAAAGTTGCGACCTTTTCCCAACACGATGTGAAACAGATGTGTGCCTTTGAGGGGAGATTCTCCCAACACCTGGCTACTACCTGTGGTCTGTCAGAGAGCTCAGTGGTCTGAGGAGAACAAAGGAAAGGACATTAGGTGACAAGTCTGGAGGATCAACAGCACAAACTTTGTGTTTTATGAGTAATGAGACATTTGAATATAGCCATGAAAAGTTGAGTTTACTCCAAATGCATCTTCCTGGTTATCTTAAATTAGGCCATTAAATCTACTTTCAATTTTAAAATTATGACACTAGTGTGCATTAAAATGTATAAGTTACCAGAACAGATTTGCTCTGAGTTGTAATATTTTAAGATGTGTCTTTAGATTTGGCTACTTTGTGAATAATTGCTACAGGAAGTGGTTTAACAGGACATTGTACAACAGCTCTTATAATTCTTAATGAATTTAGAAAATATATTGTTTGGAATATATTGTTTGTAATCATGTATCAGGCCTCTGATTTTATGTATATCAGATGGATAACCTCTGATCTTGTTAACATGTTTGATTCAGGCAAAACGTCACAGAATTATCACTGGCCCTACTGTGAGATTTCAAGCCTTTGGACCAAAGGGTCGTCACAGCCTGGCAATACCTGAAGAGGACACAGGGACAGACACGGGGACAGACACGAGGACAGACACAGGGACAGGTAAACAAACATTTCACCTTCTCATCACTAGTCCCTGATCTCTGGCACACTCCAGACAAATGCTCAGTGATTGTGTGTGGTAGCTTGTTGTTTGTATCACTTTAATCAGACCACCACTTTATATTCAATGGCAAACAAATTGTAATGTATCTTTTTACATTAGATTTATTAAAAAAAAGTTTTTAGCTTACCTATCCTGAAATTTTTATGAACAAGGGCACATACAATGTCTTGAAAGATGTTTTTTTTTTGAAGATGTTATGTCCTTCAGTGCCAGATACAGGTTTGCTTCATCTGTCGATCCAGCACAAGGCTGCTTCTCTTCACCCCAGAGAGGATTCATATTCTTCTAAGATAGGTGAGTGCCTCTCCAAAGACTTTATAGAAGATAATACATTTTACTTGATTTTATGTCTTAGGATATATTTTGGATAAATATTTCAAAATGTGTTCAACTGAAAAATTTATATGATATTGTTGACTGGCAGACATGGTCTTTAATGTTTTGGTAAACAGGAAGAAAAGCTCTGCCCTTGGAAATACTTGGAAGCTAGAAACCTGATAACTTAAGTCCCGCCACTGTTGAACCTACACATCCAGTATTTTGCGAGTGCTTATTGCTAAAACAATAGCAATTATGCAATCTCTCTTCAGTTTTGCTCTTTTGCCTTTTCTTTCATTGTCTTGATTATCTTTTGGTTTTAACCTCTTATTGACTGTGTTGTAGCAGGGACAGCTATTGATATGATGATCGTTGCTAGTGATTAATCACTGATAGAGCACTGATAGTTGAGCCTGTCTGTTTTTGACTTTAGGTGTGATAGGCTTGAAGTCCAGGTGTCATAAGCAGTTGAAATGGAAAACAGAACCTGGATCCACCTGCAAAAAAACAGGCACCAAATGCACACCACTCTGGACCACCAAGACACCGCCTCCCTCCACAACCTCCAAGAGCATGGACCACGGGAGTTTGATGCAAGGCACCAACGATTTTATCCCTAAAAGGCCTCAGGTACAAACAATGATATTTTAATTCTTTTAACTGTTTATTCAAAGTCTCGGTTGCATCTCACTAGTTTCACTGTGTTCTATAGAACCTACCTGTGCCAGTTCCTGTAAACACCAGTAAATATGCCTTTACCATCACAAAGGGAAGGATCAACCCATTGGCAGCTGATTTCTGTCACTTTAAGCAGAGCTTTAGCTTGTGCTGGAGCAGTGTGGTATATGCTCTGGAGGCCCTAGAAAAGCTGCTCAGGGATTTTGCGGTGCCTCTAGCCAAAGTGAGTGGGGAACGGCTAGTGGAGTTTGCTCATGGATGGGAAAATGGTTGGAGAAAGGCACTTCCAGTGATCGACCTCCTCTCAGTGCTTGAAAACTGGGAGGAGGTACAGGGTCTGGTCTTACGCCCAGGTCAGCGCTACAAGGGAGAAGGAGGCATTGAGGCGGCTGCCATCCACATCCAGTCCTGCTGGAGGCGCTATGTAGCCCGGACAGCCTACCTGCGCCACTGCCGGCGCAAGTGGGCGGCAGGGACCATCACCATATCATGGTTGATGCACACTCAGATGCGTCGTGTCAGGAAGGCCCTGCAGGCCCGGCGGTTTAGACAGCTGGAGAATTACCGCAGCAGAGCCCAGGTGATGTTGCTTATATCCAAATGCTGCTTTCTCTCTATCTCTCTCTTACTTAATATTGCTCCCTCTTCTTTTCAAAGCTTGTCTTTCTTTCTCTTTTTCTCAATTTCAGAGTCAGCGATTTATTCATGACTTTTAAATTAAATTACATATGACAAATCCTAAATTTGGATGTACAAGATTCCATCAGATGTTTTTTTAATCAAAATGAAGCCATCTGCATAATCTTTATTTTCTTTATTTATTGTTAAAAAAAATATATAGTTTAGGGTAAAAAGAAAATTATTATGTGTCTACATTTCAGCTTGTTACTGTAAAGTTATATTTCCCATTCAGTCACAAACATCATTGTTTTATGACTTTAAAAAAAGGGACAGAAGAGTGGCAATGCCATGTCAATATGCATGCTGTGTCATTAATCATTGTCTTTAGCTTTAGCTAAAATGTGTTTATATAGTATTTCCAGTTTGAGATTAACAGAGTAGCAGAAAGATGGAGAGAGACAGATGAACAAAGTAAAACTGCAGCCACATGGATAATAAAAGATGACAAATGTATAAACAGTGATTATGAGGGCTAGAGATCAAGGTCAAAACTGATACCCAATTTATTGTGGTGGCCTATTAAAGTACATGTAACAGCAACTTGATACTGTATATAATGACATATATAAATATTATAGCTAGTTTGAATATTTAATGTTAAAAATGTGTTGTGGTGATATTAGATTTTAAAATGAAAACTGACTATAAAGGAAAATTCTTGTTTTGCAACTGCAATTATTGTAAATACAGCAGCATAATGTAAAGATTGTAGTACAGTGGGGCATGTGGAGCTGTTGGTTTTAGTGGGGTATTGATAAGATATAAACCGTATCGTTCATTTAATTCAGTTTGATGTTGCTTTAAATGGCGTAGAAAATTAAATTCTAGATTTGACATTTTCTTGGGGTTTATGCCTTGTTAAACAGTGAAGGCAAATTTACTACATTACTGTTTTTTTTCCTGGATATCACAACTTCTATACCTAACATGTCCAAACAGTTTTAACGTCTTCCCGCCATAGCAGAACCTTAAAAATCTTAATTTCAAGGAATAGAATTTTGTTTCTACTTAGCTCCTCAGAGCTCTATGAGAGCAATATTACAGCACATTTTTCTAGGTGAATAATGCTCTATAAATTTTGTCTCATTCAGTGTAGATGTCGTGTCTGTGCTGTCATCTGGGCTGAACATGTTTTAGAGCACTGACACAATATTAATTAGTGTCTACAAGTTCATTTAGTTTTAACATCCCCGTGTGTGTATACATGCACTAAATGTATGTTCTCACTCTATAAACATTCATACCCTGTTAATTAAGCCTGCTAATCTTCCCCTGGCAGTAGCATCATGTACCTTGCCTATTGAATTAATTGTGAGAAGATGTTTCTAAAGTAAACGCTTAATTTAATTAAGGTGGTATTTTATGCTTGGTTTGCTTCTGTTAGCCCAGAGAGAGATTGGCTTGATGCGTTTTAGCTATGCAGTGATGTGATGATTTGTGTGTGTGTGTGTGTGTGTGTGTGTGTGTGTGTGCGTGTGCGTGTGCGTGTGCATGTGTGTGTACACGCTCAGGCAGTCCCCTCTCTGATCACTCCTTTTCTCCATCCCCAGCATCTGGCAGCCAACTGGAAACACATCCAGTCCTCCAAGAGGACCATTATCCACATCCCTTCATTAGGTAGCTTTCTCTGCCTGCTGCACACACACACACATCTGATCTAGCAGCAGTTGTCCCATGTCTCGCCACTCTACTGCCCCAGTCTGTGGCCCTGGTGGAGGCACTCTGTCTCGTTCAAATGACTCTCTGCAGGAAAGCACTCACAGGATGATGACAGTCCCCATGCCAGGGAACTGAACAATTTAGTCTCAATCGCCATTTAATTTGCAGATTAAGCAAATGAAAAGCCATTATGTTGAATATTTGTAAGAGGCACAAAGGTCTTATTTTACTGCTTGGCAAAAACAAAAACACACACACACACAAAAGCGGAAGAAGCTGCTATGTTTTTGCACAAGACACAGAGTGCAAGCTATGATCCGTTCTCGTTCTAATTTCACCATGGCATTCACATTTAGACTGTAATCAGGCATGTGCATTGTAAATCATTGAGCGATTGTCTAAAATTATTAAGCCTAATTACTAGCAGATGGAATGCTTTATTTGCACTTGGGGTGGCTACAGAGAGTGCTGTGTGAGCAAGGATAATTAGAAAGTTGAACCCCATTGTTGTTAATTAGCATGAATCCAATCATTTAATTACCTTGATTCAGTTGAGGATTCTCTCTCAGGCAGAAATCCAGACAGACATAGAGTAAAATCCTGGAGGTATCACTGGATGTAGCTCAGCGGTGGCTGGACATGGTGCAACAGGACTCCCAGCACACAACAGACACTGCACCTGCTAGTTATTAAGCTAAATTAATCATCGAATTGCACTACTTTGTGATTAGACTTAACTACCCCACCCCCAAATCTAGTAGCACACACATATGAGGGTATTTGTCCAGAGCTACAAATTTTGAATCAAGCCAATTATAGAAGATATGAATCTCTCTTTCTATGTCTTGTGCAAGTGTTTAAGACCTTGTTCTTACAGGATACTCTGAGAGCCAGCGACTGAACTTGAGGGGATTCGATATCTTACAGAACATCCAAATAAACAGGCTGTGTGATATTAGAGGTAAGAGCTTTTCATAGCCTCACCACTGTCTCCGTTTGGTTCACTGTAAACATGTAATTTGTGAAGTCCGCTTTGTATATTTTCAGATGAAAATGTGGAAGTGATTTACATATGCTCCCAGCATCTGGGGGAGGGAATCTTGCACTATTACACCAGCCTCCTGAAGTGTGATGGAGCCACAGACGGGGCTGAGACTGGAACTACTGAGGTCTCATCCTGTGTCAGACGCTTTGTCATCCTTGTACCTGAGGCTGTACATCATTTCGCGGTAAGGTCATCACATTCACATTTTGTGTGCAACTCTAAAGAAAAAGCCTGATAATGGATATTTTCAGCAGGAAATTTCTGTAGAGAAATCAGTTATATTGTGCTGTAGAGATGCTGCAAGGATCTGTAGTTTGTGAATTCTCCTCTAGAGGGTACTAGAGGAGATTGTTACTATAGACCTGTCCTGTGAGAGTTACACTCTGTTAATATTTTTCATTACCTTTTACTACTTCTGAAATTAAACATCTGTGTTGTTTCAGAGTAAACACACTAGAGCTACATTATGTTATACTTAATTAAAATACATTTATTTCATGGTCTCTAGCTAGTGCTGAGTAAATAATTAAATTCCATATTAGTTGGTTTAATTAACCACCCATTCCATGTAACTGCTGCATTTTTATAAATTCTGAACTATTTTAATTACCTCAATACAATAAAATCAAGGTGTTGTTATATTTTCGTTTTACATCCAACCATTCTATTCACCTTTTTACATCTGTTTGCACTAGGTTGAATGTGCAACATGACATGGTCTTCTTCATCTCTTTCTATTGATTTTCCTGCTGTTTTGTTGTTAAACTGTGCCAGACGTGTTGCTGAGATGAATCACTGCTACCCACGGCTGGCAGCGCATTCTGCCAGTGACAGAAGGGATAATTCCATGTGGATCAAATAAATACAGATGTGAAGTAATTAGTTGTATTCCCAAGGAGCTCATTGCTAGCACACATTAAAGATGTGAAGGATAGGGGAGGCTTCCCACAGGCAGCTTTTATCAATTCAACCTGCTGGAATACAGGAGAGGTCAAAACCCTGCTAGCTATTACAATAATAGATCTATTGTGTGTACACAGTGATAAATCAGGTCAAAAAACAACCCTTGGAAGAGACACTGAGAACTCTAAGCTCCAGTAGTAATCTTTCTCCCCTCTTTTCTTCCAGACTCGTAGCATGTGCCTGTCTACCCTCCTAAAGTACAGTCCACACACCCTGAAGCGCATCAGGAACCTGATCCAGGGGAAGCAAGCCTATATTGTGGGTGGAGTGGCCCATGTGGATGACCTGGCAGTAGCTGATGAGCTGGGAGTGCCAATCCTAGGGCCAGAACCTGCTATTGCACAGCTCTACAGCACCAAGTCTGGAGGACGGAGGATCTTCACTGGGGCAGAAGTTGACGTACCCCCTGGTCAAGGAGACATCTACTCACTAAATCAGGTCAGAGATCAAAAACACAAATGCATAGACAGATTCCATTACAACCTGAGGTGCTTCATCAGTAAATGATAACACGGAGGAACCCTTTTTCATTTTCATCTTAACTTTTATTTGTAGTTAATGATATTATTTAGTTTGTAATTCAAATGTCTCTTTTTTGTTTTAGCTTCATGAAACACTGGCTGAGCTTATGACCCAAAACTTTGACGTACAGCGCTGGTTCTTCAAGGTAGACTCTGAACACAGTGGCCGTGGTACAGCATACTGTGATGTATGCCATCTTAGCTGCTATAACTGGGCCCTGCAGGAATACCATCGTTGTGGTCCTGAGCTATGGAAAACAAAATGGATTCAGGTAAAGATTTGATGTTGTGAATGATGTCATTCCCTCCCTGCCATAAACTATAGGACCACTTCTTAAAGGACATTTAATAAACTTATTTTTATACAATATTTCATTGAATTAGCTTAAATTTTAGGTTTGTATTTTTTATTTCCCTTATTACATCTCCCATAATTGATGGTTTTTACTATTATGTCTTTATGACTCGCTCATTTTATAAAAGTGCAATACAAATAAAGTTTATTGCTATTATTATCACACTCATACCAATGAGTGTGATAATAAAACGGCCATTTAAAGTTAACATGGTAACAACTGGATACTTAACAGATAACATTACAGTAACAGCTAGATATTAAGATAGCTGAAAAAAAGGAGTCAGATTCACTTCTGTCACTGAATGAACAAAAGCATGGGTCACAGTGGGGTCAGACAGATGCAATCATTTAGCTTAGAGTAGGATGTCTTAACGTAATAGTCACAATGCTGGTCTCGAAAGAACAGTATTTTGAGCATTGTCCCCAGAGCCACAGAACACTAAATCAATACATAAAATATCTGTTTATACACACAGCCATTATCCATTCTCAGGGGGACACATATCAACTAGTGTCGATGTGTTGGAGGGGAACAAAGCCTGTCCAATTGTGATAATGCCCTAACTCACCTGGCACTGACAATTAAATCACATTACAGACATGGTCAACAGAGCATTTCTTGTGTATATATTTTTCTAAAACTTTTTTGCAGATTAATGTCAGACAGATTTACAGCTGATTTCAATTATATTACAAATGACACTAAACACTTAATTGTAGCTGAAGTTGATACTTTGATCTGCTGTTCTAGCATTACAGCATTGACCTGTCTGTCTTTGTCCATAACACTCACTGGATGGGTCTAAGCTATTTGTAAATTTAACATAATTGTCCAAATACTGTGTGTAGGGTTAAACATGTTACATTGTAATTATTCTATAAAATATCAATATTTGCTTTTTCCTCAAAAAATAAATTCAGATTTAATCTTAAACCAGTTCAAAACAAATAAAATGTACTTAATCGTTGGTAAACCACTCATTTAGTACAGATGCAATCTGTACACAGCTTCTGAGCCCCTGGCTAGTATTTCTCATATGCTTACATAGTAGCCTTTGATTTTCTGTCATGTGTTAATTACCGTATTTTGCCATTTAACTCGGAGCTTTGTGTAGACTAATTACAGGCTAATGATTGTGGGCTTGGAGCACAACGATTTTACTTTTTATTCCATTTGAAAGAACAGCAGTCATCTCAAGCTTCTTATGGCTCACTCTGTTTTGTTCCTATTAGCTTGTTCTTTGATTCACAGTGTATGTGTGATGCGGGGCTGTAATTGTTGTGGCATCGGTGCTGTTAATTATGGCAGAGAGTGGCTGAGCCACAGCCAAGGTCCATAATGGTGGCTGAGGCAGCACAGGAAAGTAAATGGGGTTTGTTTCACCAGCTGGGGTCCCATGGAGAGGGAAGAGTGCCGAGGCCCCCAGTGTAGGCCGACAGCCTCAGGGCTTCTGGGCCATATGGACACAACACTTTAACTGGCCTTTATTCTACACCTTGCTCTTTTAATCAAAGCAAAGCCCACATCCTGTGCTCCTCATTGCATGATTTTTTGTTATGACATTGTTTTCCCCTAAAATGAATTAACCCTTTAAATGTATTACATTGTCCTTCTGCTGTTGTACTAGTTTATATTGAAGATAGCAATTTGGCTCTATATGCTGAAAGATTACAGGGCAATGTTGGTGATTAGATTCAAACATATGAATATTTTATATCAGAGTATCTCCTCGCTGTCATCTCCTCACAGCAGAAACTGTAGATGGATGTTTAAACATGGCAGTATATTTTGAGATATAACCCTCATTAATGTAGCACTTGCTGAAAAGAAGTGGACCTAATTGCAATAGCCATGACAGCTAGTGAATAGGATAGATACTCACAATGCTGAATATTTGCATGCATTTAAGCATTCGGTTAATAGATGTGTAAAGCTATGTTTATGGAAATAGTAGCAAATTAATTAATTATTAATGAAGTACAAATTATCAAATGAAGCATTTTAAATATTAATTCATAATTTAATAGTTATTCACCAAGATTATTGTTTACCAAAAAATAACAAATAAGTGATGATTAAAGTGTATATTATACAAATATGTTTAACAATTCAATGGGATATCCCACACCCTGAGAGTGGAGTAGAGTATATATATACTTGGCCTTAGCCTACACAGACTGAGTGCATATTTTTTGAATTATTGCTTCTTCTGAAGGACTCAGCATGAAGAAGCCTGACTCACAAGAGTACCATGTGGTCTTTCAGAATAATACCAACAATCAGATCCCTTCTGGCGATGCAAAAGAAAGCCTAAAAGGGTGAAAGAAGGAGGATCACATCCACACTATAGGATCTTCCACAGAGGTCTCAGTGCTTCTCTAAATATTGCGAGGCCCACAGCCTCCAGCACAATGTTTCAGCCCCCAGGCCTCTTTTAGCATTTACACGGAGAGAGGTTAAAGACATGTAGATCTGCACCCATGCAACGCCTGAAGGGGGCCATACACACACTTAAGCGCTCACACAGCTTGCATATGGATCATTAGGCACAAGAGGGTAAAAATTACACCTAATAGCGTCAACAGATGGAGTATTTCTTTTTGTCATGCTGTGTACAAACAAATCTTGAGCAACACCTTATTTAGGTTAAGTTTGTCAACGAAATGGGTCATTTGATAATCACTACCACTGAAGAGGTAGAGGGACATTTTATACAGATGTTTTCTGTATAAATATTGTGCAGTCTGTGCATGGAGGAGTTTAAATATATAATGTTACACCTTAACACAGTTAAACAGAATTTAGCTTCATAAGAGTTTTCACACTTTTTTGTTGTGCACTTTTTAGTGTGTTTGTTATGGGGTTCCTTTCATTTTATTGAAGGTCATAAATGCTTTTTGTGCAGTTTTTAAAGAGAAGAAATGCTGCTGCCTCTATTCTAAGATGTTAAATTAAACCAGGGATGAGAGTAATGTGACAGCTTAATGTTTTATTTAATATTATGCATGTAATTAGGCTTGAACTGTAGTAGAATTGAGGTTGAATCTTTGGTGGGTCAGTGTCACAGAAAAGGAATCTTCATACAAAACGTATGACTAGTCAGATTATATCATTCTATTCTCAAGATTTACTGTAGTTTCTCAGTTGTTTCACTATGTAATGGAGAGATGAAATGGCAATCACAGAGGCAGGGCAACATCTATTTTATTTATGACCAGATTGCTTGGCTTTATGTGGACACAAAGTAAAGCTTGAATCCTATCACAGGGTACTGTACGCAGTTTAAGTCCAAATAATTTATTGCAAAATACCTCTCTTTCTTTTCTTCCTGTCCTGCTGTTTCTGTGAACTGCATAGGCAAAGTCCTGGGGTGAGCTTGCTCTGCCGTTGAAAATGACAACCGTTCCCTTACACTTTTTGCCGCACCATTGTGTGCTTTATGGTTTGTATAGGGGGAATCACTGTGTAGCATTTGACCTCGCCTCTTTCAGTACTTGAATATGATGATGGCTGTTACATGACTGGAATATCAACAGCATAATCTCCAGTCCTGTCTCCAGTGAAGCCAGACAGCATATACTCATACAAAGTAAGGCTCTGGATGGAACCATGAAAGAACAAAGATATTATTTCCATTCAGACTTTAGTCAACTCTCAGACCGTTTTCACATATTTTATTGTATATGTCCAAATGAAATTCCTCTCTAATAGTCACATAAAGACATTATTACATACTGAACCCTGTGTTTAAAACAAAACTCAGCACTTGGACCATACAGTCAACATAAGCAGCTAACTGAAATATTCAAAGCTTGAAAACACCAGGGACAATGATGGAAATAAGTCAAAGACAGTGTTGTTCTATTCCTGACCAAATCTGAAAGGTTGTACCTTAAAATATATTGGATAGCTATCAATAAAGCTAAACCTAAAAGCATTGGAAAGAGGAAAAGAGTGTACTTGAGTTGCCAAACTGTTTAAGAGACACCTAAAACAAAAGTTTGAAATTAACAGCGTAATTAAGTGGTGAAACCATTATGGCATTTCCTAGTTACAGAAACGAGAGCAATATCGATCCCAGTCAAGCCCTGATTGATCCCCAGATAGATGGGGTTAGCTTAGGTATTCATCAGCTGCCCAGTGGAGAGAGTTGTTATTGAGGGCAGGTGCTGTCTCTGTGGCTGTAAGTTAAAGCCATTAGACTCCTGAGGCCTTCTGATAATAGGCTGTCACTCACAGATAGACCCTCCCGCAGTATCCATCAGACACTCGCACAGAAATTGAAGCAGCCACCAAAGGTCTCAAGGATAACAAGCCGTCACTGGAGTCATCCGCATAACACAAGGGCATTTCCAATAATGTAGTCAACACCTAGAAAGCTTTGATAATGGAACAAAATAAAGTAGTCAGGATTCATTATTGACTTGTGTTTGAATCAACAAACATTCATGATGTCCTCAGATCTGTCACCAACTCATTTTCAGTAGATTTGCAATGTATTCAACTTCATTTTCTTTCTGCAGGAATCTGTACAGCTCAGATATTTAGATGAAATCCCAGAGTGGCTGGCCCGTTACGCCCGGCCTGCTAAAACCTCCTGCTATCCCAACTGGGCCTGCTTCCTGAAGACCTTCCTCAGGCAAGGTCAGATACCTATTGTCAGGCAGTGAATGCTGTTCACCTACTAATATAGCTGTTTGAATATGCTAACAATCATTTCCTATTTCCTTCCTAGTTCCCAGATGTTGCCTATGTGAATTGACAAATTGAATAATTTTTATGTTACATTTGTCAGTTGATAAACAGCTGTTAGGAGAGTTTCAGATGCTGTATGATGTGTAGCATATTGTGGTTTGTACTGTTCCTCTGCACTCAATGTATGTCCAGGTGGAGTGGTGGAGGCCTACCCCCCTTCAGACAGTGTCACCTGTCTGACAATAGATCTGCTGCTGGAGCCTGGGGGTGAGGTGACCATGCTGTCCTGTGGAGACCAGCTTCACAGCTCCTGTCAGCTGGAAGCTGTAGGCTCCACTGTTCCTCAGACCTCTGTACACCCAGAGACCTTGCACTCCATCGGCATGCGAGTGGGCCAGGCCTGTCTGCAGCGCCTGATCGTAGGTTATGTCTCTGTGGACCTGGCTACCTTTTTGAACCACAACACCATGGAGCAGAAGGTGAGACACAGCTAGGGCAAAACAAGGCCTTAGCTCAGGAGAAATATGACCTGGGCTGTTGCAATACATGGTGTCAAAGCTCCCTATTTCACCATATTGGTGAAAGAGATCAATTTTTAGGTTGGATCAGGGATCCATATAAGCAGATAGGTGCCTCCCATACTGCTCCCCAGGGATCTGGAAAACAGGCAAGGCAAACAGTGGGCACAGGGACCAAATGTGTGACAAGGCCATCTAATAAACTGTCAGGTCTTATTGTGTCGATACACTGATTCCACCATTTAAGGTTTGCCCTTTAACCTTACAATGCCGAGAAATTCAGAGGCACCTATCTTTCAGACAATAGGTCATTCTAAAGTGATTTGGCAGCTTCACAGGGATGCCCTGTCAGTGTTTAACCCCTGCCTGGTTACCTGCAGTGTTCTGCTGAAATTTGTCTCGTTGTTATAGCAAAACAAAGCCATATCTCATTTGTCAGGATTACTTTTTGTTGAAACCTTTTTGATTTATGATATTGGAAATGGACTGGTTTATGATGGTTTAAGCTTGGCTCCTAACACGTGGCTGCATTGACTGCCTATTGATCCAGAGCTGTAAAATGAAATGCTTTGTTTACAATATAGTGAATAAAATACTAATCCTATAAAACAGTGGAGAAAGCACTGGAGCAACTTTACAGTTTTACAAAGGATATGAAAAAAGGCACAAAAAGTGTTCACATTTTTTTCTTTCATAAAAAGCCCACCAAATAGAATTAAACCATTTGTTTTATTCAGGACATTTCAATAAATCTCTAATATTTGTTTTTTCCCTCTTCATTGTTGAAGCTTTATTAATGTTTGCATTCATAATGGATTCCCAATAAAAGAAAAAGAGGTAGACAGTAGCTAAAGGCACATTTGCCACTAGAGGGTAGTATCTTATGGATTAGATGTTAACACAGTGAGAGCAAAGCAGTGTTCAGACAATACAATTTGTGTCTTAAAACTTTAAATATTTTATAATTAACTTTTTTTGTTTAATACATTGGCATTTTTGTTTACTTTAAGATTTTAAATCCAGCCAAATATATTCTTGTTAGCAGAACAGTCTTCATTTGGACTATGTAGTTCACCGTGTTACATTTGTTTCACATTAAAAAAATAAAATAAAAAATTTACGTTTGAGGATTTCATTTAGTCGAATAAGATTTTCCTTCCAGGGACAAACCTGTGACACTCAAATCAGAAAATGTTCTATTTCACATATATAATAGGGACAGAAGCTACCCTTTTCCTTGACTGTTTAGAATGATATAATGACAGCCTTAAAATTAATTTTCAGTCTCAATGTTGACCTGAAATTGAATGTGATTCACTGACAGCATAATTAAGAATCGACTATAAACAGCGTGTGCTTCAATAGAGGCAGGAACATTAAAGACAGATTCTTAACCATCTCCCCACACACACAGCTCAGACAGAAGAGAGCCACATGGGCAAACCTGTCTGGATTTAAACATCAATTTAGATTCAAACCTGTTGCTAAAAGCTGCCTACTTTATTTGATGGGAAGAAGTGGGTCACATATGTTTGCCCTTGCAGTCTTTCCTCACATTGTGGAATGGTGGGGCCCCAGCTGCAGCATCAGGGTTTTTAATGAAAATTCAAGGCAATAGAAAACAGGTGCAATCCAGGCTTACATTTCCCACTGCTTTGTTAAGAGCGACAATAGGACATCGGAGTATGATTTTTAGTGAGTCTAGTGAATGGCTCGGAGGAGTGTGTCCATCACTCAGGCCCAGGTATCTGATGCATAGAGACTTGCATCTATCCAGTGGTAGCTACTGACTGAGTGTAGTAGACTGAGTGCTAAACTGTTGCTCATCATGAATGTTCACTGATTGCAGTTGTTTTGATTGTCTTGATGTGTATAGTTCATAACATTTCATGTGATTATACTCTCTTTTATGGCATTCTTGTATACAGTAGCTTGTATGCATTTTTAAAGCTTATTAAAAATGTTGAAATTACAATATTTACTCCTGCAATTTACAAATCTGGTCCAGATTACAAATACATACATACATACATGTTTTGAACTGAGCTTTTGAGCTATTAATGTATGATTCAATTGACAAAAAACTAATCATGAAGAAAAATTATGACTGAATGATTCATCATTTTGATTATTTTTCAAACAAATGTTGCAATATGCAACAATTTTTTGTCTTTTATCTCTGTAAACTGAATATCTTTGGACTTCACTCATCACTTTGGAAAATGTGATGGGTCCTTTTTCAGTGTTTTCTTACATTTCCTTAAAAAAATGATTAATCGAGAAAATAATTATGAGATTAATCAATAATGAACAGAATAATTTTTTGGCTATGACCTATGTTTCACCATATATTTTAATTGAATACAAAAAAAATATAAAAGACAATTACTGTTTATAGTCAGATGTCCATGTGTTAGTGGAGATAAAGTGCTCAGGTTACAGAGACTGCAGGGTTGAGACAGGCAGCGATTTGCATTCAGTGGCAGGAGCGTTTACTTTGACAAATAGGAACAGCAAAAGGAGGCAGCCGACTGCCACTTAGTTATTAACAACTCCTTCACTAGTGATTTATTTGCCACTTTTGAAGAGAGGGCATAGCTATTAGGTTATTATTGGGAAAATTAGCCCTGTTTAAGCAGAAGGCTACGACCATACCTGACCCCTTAATATACTTATAATGACGCCATTTACCATACATATCTGAACTTCGCTTCTCATCAGACCTGAGCTAAACAAACTAGCCCAGGGCAGACTGAATCCAAGTACGCAGAGAAGAATCTACTTTGTGCACGTGTCACTCCACAACTGAATTACTTAAATCTGTCGAGCACACACCATTAACCGTGTTTTCCTTTCCCCTGCCTCTCAACATGGATAACATTGTAAGGATTAAAAGGTACTGACCCTTCTCTTTATAAGGATTGGTGGGTGAAATACTTTCCATTTGTTCCATTTTTGTGATTAAATTGCAATTATTAAGTTTATAGTGTCTATTTTTCTCTGCTGTGACACAGAGTTCATGATGTCTTGTTTACAGGTGTGGGCTATTGATCTGGACCTCACATACAGTGACCAGCTGGCCATGACCCAGATGCTTCTGATGATGACTAAAGGAACGCTGAATTGCCGCACAGGCTGTTTAGAAGTGCCAATGCCAAGCAGAGAAAAATGCTGTGAACACCAGACTGCAGCCAAAGTACAATTTTATATTTCTTATGATGAATGTTTTGATCATGTAAAATTTTTCTTAAAGATCAGACGTTCGATTTTAAATAGTATATTTGAAGTTGTTTGCAGTGTTTTTTTCTCTCTCGAAATTATGTTGTTAATTTCTGTCGTCAACAAAAAGGAAACCACTAAAGTAAGCTGATACTTTAGAGAATATTATTATAGCACCAATGTAATCTTGGAGCTAGATCAAGTTTTGCTCCTCATTTTTGTTAAATACAACTAAATACTGTAATTATGCACTGAGCTCAATTGGTGTTTAGGTGCTGAATTCATTATCATTTTGATAGATGAGCCTAAATAATCAACACATTAATAATTCATACCATTTTCATTATGCATGTGTATGCATGCTTGAACACCTCATCAACCTGGTGCCAGGCCTTAAACAATAGGCTTCTTTTATTAGCAGTATGCCTGAGTTTACGCTTGTTAATCTGCGACTTGTATTATTTTATCAAACATTCATTTAGTTAGTGGCCTGGTGCTTCAGTACAGCAGTTGAGCCACTGCAGTGGTTAATGGCTTTAGCAGTGGCCATCATTAGGGGCCTGCATATTACAAACACAATTAAATCCCTGTTGGACACTTTTATTGTTGTGTGAGGGTCCTGTGTTTGACAACTGCAAACACACAGCCGTCACAGCGAGTTATGGGCTATCTCCTGAGCTCACGGGCTTAGGCCTGCGCATTTTGTCTCCCAAAGGTGCCAGAGAACCAGGAACATTTTTATCCTCTTGAGCCCTGCCACTTTTAAGTAATCAACCTCTCTAGCGTTACTTATGACACTCACATACACAGAACCCCTCTATTACGGTGATATGTATTGTGTGCTGAGTAGCCTATTGTGCATTCTGTATTGCTTTTGTCTACAATATAATGCAAACATTTGCAGTTCAGAAACTGTCATTTCTTTGATTGGTGTTGTATAATTGAGCACATCTTGTGTTTTGGCGTGTTTTGTTAATTGTTCCTCCGTGCAGTTAATTAAAAAAAGGCTCAACAGTTTACTACATGTGCCCCACACTCATGTTCACTAATCATACTCACTCCCCAAACTCAACAGTGACCCTAAGGACATGTGTATGGGGTTCAGCCATCTCTACTCTACTCATTTTACACACACCACCATCTCTTATACTTAAGCCCCAAATGTAATAGAGCATAAAAGGATTTTGTCCGATTTTAGATTAACAGACGGATTCATGGCATGGTGTCTCTTTCTTGTTTTCTTACCTTTTTACAGCCTCCTGTGGTTAATCGTTATGCAGTTATTGGGAGCCGCTTGTTTCACTCTAACCTTTCCATGTTGTACCATAATGTGTTCTTTAAGATGTGCAAGGCTCATGGCATAAGATTTAACATGAAGGTAAAAACTGTCACAATTAACCTGTTCATGTTTTTGTCATTCTTAAATCTTGTTCCTTTTTTGCAACAGTATACTGAATCATTGATTTATTTTTACACTATTTGATGATGAGCATTCTTCTTTTGACTGTGTGTTTGTGCCTCTTAATTTGCAGAGGAAGCAGGGCACCACCTTTGCTCTTTACGACAACAGTGAGCGATGCAACATTGGAATGATGTAAGTATTTCGTATTGCATCAAATTCATATACATACTCTTATTGATGAACTTTATCTCCAGGAGAAAAAGTTCTGAGCACATTAAGGTTTGTTTTCTATGTTCAAATACACCCAGCGCATGAGAAAACAGTAGAGGATTGGGTGGATAAAAGACTTCTCCGGACTGAGAGTAAAGACAATTCTTTCAGAGGATTAAGATGCCACCTCTGTCTTTGTAAATGTTGTTACAAACTCTGCAAGTTGTTAAGCAGAGGCTTATTTAACATATTTATCACACAAATCCTTTAGCTTACACAGTGCTGTAACAGTTAAATCAAGCTGTGCTCATCCCCCTAAAGACTGAAGATGTTGTCTGCTGAAAGTTTCATTTAACCACCACCATCAGATGAACAAGGTGATTGTTTCTTAGCTGGCAACATGGGGATCATTAGTAAACTCGTTTGTTTGGGCTGTTGTTAATAGAACAGTCTCTGAGGATCTCCAGGGAGCTCTGGTGACCTTTGCTCGGAATCTGTCAGTCATTCATCAGGAAATATCATCCTCTAAAATGCAAGGAGAAACCAATTTCAAGGTACCATGTTAATGACTTAATGATCTCTCCTCATCTATATCATGAAACTTGCATGTTCAGTGAAGCAGCAATGCCTTTTCTAAAGAAAGTGTAACCAGTTAATTTTTAGAAATATATTATAATAGCATGAAAGATTGTACTCACATGGAGTAATTGTGAGTAGTAGTATTAAAAGTAGTAGTAGTTATTTAAATTCACCTGTTTTTTCTTTTGTTTTTTGGAGGAGCTGATCAAGGACATAGACGATGTACTGCAGATGACTGTTCAGAACAAGCTGCGAGCGGTGAAGGATAAACCTGCTGCTTAGACAGCTGCTTCACCGATAAGCTTGCCTTGTTCTTGCCAAGTTAAGTCACCGTGTCTTTGTCAGCTTTAATGTCACAATACGCTGTGAATATGTGAACCCTGGAGATAAATCAATGTTGAGCAAACACAGATTGCCAAATAAATACCTGAAAAGCATCGTCAGAATCTTTTTCTTTTTTTCTCGTTTCTAGTTTCAACAGTCTGAATAAACTGTCCCTTAATACTGGAAAACAAATACAGTAAACTATTCACTATTCCACACAAGGGAATGGGTCAGCTTGTCTGTTCAAGTGTCCATGCTTAACTGCATAAAAGGCTGTTTCATTTTGCACTGTAGAGTATCTTGACTTTGTGCATAGATAAATACTACATAGATACTAGACATGCTGAGAAGTTCCATAATACATTGCCGCTGTAAACCCGTGGCCATACCTTACTTTGGTCAGTTGGGAAAGTGATTGATGCTGGCTATAATCTGATTTTCGAAGGACTTCTTTTGTAAGTTGACTATATTTATTTCTTTACTACTCTATTATAGCTTGTAGTGGGAAATGTAAAATAAAATGTTTTTGGAAATGCAGTGGTCTATTTGTTGAAAATGCAGTCAAATGCTAACTTTTTAGAGTTTTAGCCTGGTGAAAAGTCATTGTGATTTTTTATTGTTGTCTGATTACTTGCATTACAAATAGTAGCACATATTAGTCACTACTGCAAATATTGCATATGAATATTTTATAATAAATGTACACATCCAGTATAACATTTGCAACATTTTACTTCAAGGGTCTGATGAGGTTTGCAGAGTTGAGTTGGCTTGGAAAACTAAAAGCTTCACTGGTTCTTCCTGCAACCCTACATCCAGAGAGGGACATGAACCTGAATGAGACATTTCTCACGGTGATTACTTAATGTTATTTGTTATTTTGCATCGCCAAGTATGTATATAGATTTTGATTTTATATGTTTCTGCATTTATTCACAATTTGACCTAAATGTTTAAGACAGTGATCTACACATCTTAAGTACTTTGTACTTAAAGGAGGATGTGTTGAGGAGGTGTTCACACTTATTACAGCTGCGTTCTGTGCATGAGAAAAGTTTTGAAAGAGGGATTATTTGTAGTAATTTGAGTTAGTGTCTGATAAAGGAGTTTATCTAATGTGTCTTTAAATAATGACAAAACCGGAGGGAATTTTCACACAGCAACGTGAAAACGAAGAATATTTGTATCAGCAACATGTTTTTGTGAGAAAGTTAACTTGTGAATAACTTAAAAAATGTTAACGATGGAAGCTAATTTGTACTTATTGTGGTTTTATAGGATGGCCTGGTCTTGAGTATACTACAGTTTGAACAGTCTCCACGAGACACAGGAAGAATATCCGGTCGGTGAACAGGTGAGTACATATAGTTGCTGGTGGTAGTGGTTAGTTCTGTTGAAGGAGGAACAAGTGTGCAGCGCTGCGTTTCCAACCGGATGACTTTAGCTGGAGTACCAGGTCAGAGCAAGAAGCACTACAGAGCTACTGCAGAGGAGAGCTACTCCTTTCACAGGTCTCTTAGCTGGTTAAGATGAATTGTGCGTGTGTATTCAACATGTGTATCCGGACGTGTAGCTTTGTGTTCAGAAATGTGTGTTAAGCTCGCAAAGAAGGGCGGTCCTGTTTGCTAACTTTAGCTCACGTTAGTTTATGTACTTTGTCTAGTGTGCAGCGTCGTGCTCCTCTTTTCACTGCTTTTAATGGCGTGTTGTACATAAGCAGGTTTAAGGTTCCGGTATATTTCATCTATGGCTTGCCGGAGAGGCATTTGCATGCAGAGCAGGTGATAAAATACAGGGAGCAAAGAACCGCTCTGCTTTGGTGCACAAGTCATGAAGGAGTTTTTGAGGAAGATACACAGCATCTTTCTGAAGATCGCCCTGTTTCCGAGCACATTTGGCCGGACTGGCCCGCGGCCACCTGCCTCAGAGGTGCTGACCTGTCACCTGCTGCAGCGTAAACTCCCGCCTTGGACCTCATACTGTGTCCGCTACAGCTCGGTCCACAATGACCAGTTTGGATTGTCCAACTTTAATTGGAGAGTTCAGGGATCCAACTACCAAATATTGAGAACAGGCTGTTTCCCTTTTATAAAATATCACTGTACCAAAGCACCTCCACAAAACCTGGACTTTGAGGACAAGTTTTTCACCATGCTAAAAGTGATTAATCTAGGTCAGTAAATACATTTAATACTCACTCCTATGAGATACTGATTATAATTAAATTTTAACACTGCAGACACTACATAATCACCCTGTACTTTGTATTGCAGGCATCCCTTGTTTGGCCTATGGCATTGGTTGCTGGATGGTTGTGGGAGCTGCAGAAACAGTGCAGACAAGTGTTGGACCTGTCACAGTCTATTTTGCCTACAAAGAAGATGAAGGCGCACAGTATTAAACACTATTTTGAATGCATCTTCAAGAGAGTATTAGCTAAGTAGCTGCTGTATTTACAACATGTCCCCCAGGTGATGTTCTGTTGACAAAAGTCCCATCCTGTGTCACTAGTGCTTCTATTGTGTGACAGCACAGGGTCATTTGTGTTTAATTATTAAAGATTTAAAGTTGCAATGGAGGAGTCATTTATGCCTGTTATTGCACTGACATACAATACTGGCAGTGTTTATTCAGAAAGCTAACTTTCCATTAAAATTTAATGGAAAGTTTAGGATTTCTCAAAGAATAGACTGTTTGACACAGTGTCTTTTCCTCTGTTTCATTTACAGCCTGCAGTAAAAGTCTGTTTTTACACAGTTAATTGTAAGTTCATTTTTGCAACAAATATAAAATAGTATGCAGAGTGACAGTGCAGGAGACTGCATTGGTTTTTATGCCACTTCAACTTAAGATTGTCAAGATCAACTCTTGAAAAACAGACATTATTTCTTGCAATGCCAATGCTTAATATAATATATAATTTATGTCTTTTGCTTCATTCTGTGCAACAATTACAGGAATCTAAATAACCACAGCTCATTTACTTAAAGGTAAATTAGTGATCACTCTCCATGCAACAGATAGTCAATAGTGTTAGAGGAAAAAACAGTGACAAGACAGGTCTGATAAAATAGGTTTTAATTACAAAAGTGTGGCCTTTGTATAGAGACATCTGCATCCCTTCCTTCAGGCCTTCTCTGGCCTTTGATTTCTGGTAATGTGCTTTGCTGACAGGGCACACTTACCTCTGCTGCAGAGTCCTGCTCCCTCCGAGAGACGGGTTGACAAACTGCCATATTGATTTCTTCACCCCTCAGCATCTCCTACTAATAGCATTTATCAGCGACCTCAATTTTCTGGCCTTGGCCTCTTGGTTCTTAGCAACAATGAAACTGAACGAATAATTTCTTGTTGTACATGTAAATCAATGCACCTTTTGACCTTTCTGCACTTGAAAGCTCTGACTACATACCGTTCATGATATACAGCTTCTTCATGAGTCGTATTTGCACGTCCTATGCAGGAACATTTAAATTTGGATGGATAATTTAATATAAAAGACTATCTAAAATTATTAAATGTTCTTGTAGTCTTAAAATGGGAGATGGGATATTTGTAGGCTTAACACTTACACTATCATCATCACCTCACACCCCCCCATCCAAAAATGTCTCTAATTCCCAATTCAGATATGTAACACATATTAAAGGTCCCCGCATGTACAGTAAGTTGCACAGCCCTTCAAAAAGAACAGTCTTACATATGTTTTTATTGTAAGCAATGTAACCTTTGGCGTATCTTCAAAATTTCTAAACCTCATGCAGAATTCATGCGCAAAATCCCCTTAAACAGTGTGATGACACCACACTATCTCGTAATCATACTAATTGCTTTGAACAAGGAACATTTAGACACACTTATGGAAATCTGATCCATAGTATCAGGCTGCACTTAAATCCTCCTCCTTTCATTTCCAACCTTTCATCAGGACTGAAAGTGTGCATGGGGAATGCTCAGGCAACCATGTCTTAATTACTCATTGACCCTTTGACCCACGAGATGCATTGATACCACCGTACAGCCAGACACAATTGCATGGGGTTGCAGCTGACTGTAGCTTTGTGTGTGGCTATTACAGGATGATGCGAATCAGTGAAATCTAAACTGTGGAGCGGGCGAGTACATTGTATTTGTTTTCAGGGCTTCACCTTTGAGGCACTCTAAACTGCAGGGGAGGGCACCCCTTCAGCCCGGGCAAAGGCTTAGCATTACACATCAAACCTCTCTCACCACCAGTGCAGGTCTAGGGTTATCTGGGCGGCAATAAACTTCTGTAAATCACCTAAATATATCTGCATTTGATGTGAGATTGATGCCTTTTAATAGGTGTGATAGTCTAGTCCTGTATTGAAGGGTGTAAATTACCCAACACATTTAACGTGGTAATGAACAAAGAATTAATGCCTGTTTGTCGAGTTTAATTGCATGCTGGAGCTGGTAATAAGTTTTGTCAAGGTGAAATCTTTAAATACTTGTACTGTTAAGAATTTAGGTAAGTAAAGCAAAACAAGTGCTGAAATTGAGTGTAGTGTTGCTGTAAATTGTTAATGTTCAACAGTGAAATTGCTAATCAACTTGCAGAGACTTGTAATTATCTTCTAATTAGCTAATAAGTTCTCAGTTTCTTAGTATACATAGTATAAACCATGTTGATATCCTTGAAACAGTCGATGCAGACTATTGTTAAATCAATTATTAACCAGGAAAGTCACACCAGTTTTTTCTCTGTCATATAGATATATGGCTTGGCAGAAACAATTATTGTGTGAACAACCCCTGCAGCTAATGCTGGTGAGGTTATCGTTATTAAGCCTCTGGATCGGCCACCAGCGCCGTCTCTGTGCTTGCTCCGCGAGCAGCGGGGGTACGAGAGCCATCAGTCAGATCACTTTAAGGATCACGCTGGAATTGCATCTTAATGCAAAGGTGTCAGCAATGTCAACATTGTCACAGCCATCTTTGTGAAATGGCATTTTTTTTTTGAATTATAATGTGACATCTGAAACATGTAGCTCATTACTTTTTGAATATAGAAACATCTCCAGCTGCAGACATATGCACACTTTGATCAGCTCCGAAAGAGTAATACTCAACAAATACTCAAATAAGTTAAAGAAGCAGTGTGAGGTGCATCAAACATTTTGTTTTGTAATTGCTAGAAGATGTTGTCAGTAGTTGATAATTGCTGACCTCTTGTCAATGACACTTGAAATATTTTTCTTTTGGTGGGAGATAACGTTCTGAGGCCATTAAAAATCTATTAGGGTGTTTTTCTTCACCCAAGGGATGACAAGGGGCATTGTAACTCATTTCTTTACATCCCCTTTTCCTTCTTTATCTTAATGACATCTTGTATATATGTAGGGGGAGGGGAAGTATTGAAAGAGTATGCCTGCTGTGCCAATCATGTTGCCAAAGCTACTGTCAGTGGGTGGCTGAAATGTCTGTCAGTCATCTCTTCTGGCAAGACCACTCCCAACTCACATTAGGACTAAGTTGCAATGAGTAGAAATGCTGGACAATTTCGACAAGGTCTCTTATACTTTACTTCACATTAAAAGCGTGATAAAAATGCTAATTTTGTATTCTCAGAGTAGATCTAAATTTATATAGTTGAATATATCATTGTCAATGCTTATTCTGTGTTTAGTTGACGCCCTTAAGCTTGTGCACTTAACTTCATGCCCACATCCCTTTTTTCTTCCAGTTCAAGTTGATTATTGCTTTGTTTTTCTTTCTCGTTGATGATGTGGTATCAAGTTCACTTCATTCATACTTAATGCTTACTCTGTTGACATTAAGAGAGTAATGGATTTTAATAGTTTTTCCATGACTTATCGGGAGAGTTAAATGAACTATCCATTTTTATTATATATTATGCAGTATTTAAAGTTTCAGCTCATTAAAAAACAGACGCCCTCCACACCCCCCAGGCTGTCTTTTACCCCCCACCAGCATGCAGTCAGGCTCCTCTAGCCACAGGCACTGCTTGATCTGTTTTTCCTAAGTCAAAATTGAAATACTCAGAAACATTTATTTATTTGTTTATGCCTTTTCTTTCACCAAAGAACTGCCTAATGTCTTTCTAGCTTAAACAAGCAGCATCAGTGGATCCGAAACGGGGCATAATGCATGGTTTTGTTTGATTGATATAATTGGTTACATTGCATATACTGTATGGCAAAATATCTTATATATAAAAAAATACTGCATGTACCCAAATTTTGCACCAGAACAGGCCCCTTGTGTTATTTGATTTCCTTGCTTCGTACTTGCACAATGAGCAGCTGCCTACACAGCAACTCAATACTAGACTGGAGATTTACATTAAATACACTAATACTGATGCTGCATACAAACACAGAAATGGAATAAATCAATTTTGTTCTCAGAAATGCCTCACATACTTTTTGATGCAGTGTGATCTCCAATCTTTCTGCAAATGAGCTGCAGTCCCTTGTAATGGTTTCTGCTCCTCGTGGGAGGTCGGTGTCTCAGAAAAGCTGCTGATTGAGGGGGAAATGTAATACAGGTGTAAAGCAGACTTGATAGGGGTCTTACACGAGGGTTATGCATTTTAACAGTGATATACATACTGTTACATATTTATCAAAGAATATGGAATTTGCTGGGTTGACTCTTTCTGGCCTGCAGAGATTTGTAGGTTTCTGCCAGAGTGTTGTTAATTCAGGCAGAGAAGGTGGCTATTATGTTGAATTAATCGGAATTAAGGATTTAAATTGGTTAAGTAAGCACTTCATTAATTGTGACTGGATTGCTGTGTGTGAAGGGGTTTACAGATGGTGAAGACTGCTTGTATTTGGATGAAAGAAAAGGAGGTTCTGAATTCAAAAGCTGGTTGGTGCACAGCAGATGTAGACGAGAAATCCCAAATATATGTTAATCGATATCGGCATATATGTTAAAATTGATTCATCATTTCAGCCATTTATCACTAAATAGTAAAAATACGCTACAACCCCTCTGGTTCCAGCTCCTCAAACAGCAGCATCATAGAATACCTTTTGGTTTTGGACGTTTGGTGGGACAAAACAGGACATTTGAAGACGCAATCTATTTTCTAATGTAACTTAATCATTATTATTATGCATTTTAGCCAGTGTGAAAGTAAAATGCTTGTAGAACATCCCCCCTAACCCCCCTCGCTCACTGCATATCTATGTCCAAGTCTACCTGAGAGACTTTTGTACACATTGTATTTTCCAACTTTTACTACAAGCCACCGACTGAAAATTTAGGGGTTTAATTTAATTAAAGGCTCTCTTCGAATGCTGAATCCATTAACCAGTGGGTGAGTGTTCGATAATGTAATCTTTGGCCTTCTGTTTGGACATGTCATTACCTGCTGTAAGTGAAGTTATGGCACGGGTCATTTGGAAGCGACTGCCTTACTTGACGTGCCTCCCCCAGTAGAGGTGGACTAATTGAGGTGTGTTTTTATCTGGGCTTGCTAATGATGATGAGGGTACAGGAGAAGTAGTCTGTCCCCTTAGGCTGAGGAATAGCATGACTTAGCCAACCTTCTGTACTTATTGTCCAACAAAGGGGGAATTCACTTAATGCAGTGTTTCAGAAAAGTGGATAATTGTGGCTACAATCAATAAAGTAACAGAGCGGAAAATGAACGGTGTGTGCAGTCTAGCTGTGTTGTAGATATTTGACAGAAATCGAAAGAAGCGAGCTTCTTGTTTTTGTGTTTGTTTCAGCCAAGTCATCAAAGGAAGAGTCAATTCCAGTTTCTGCATGCAAACATACATATGCAAGCTGGTAAAGCTGTACATATTTAGTTTGTGTACATGTATCTGTGACCATGTGTGTGTTTGCATGTGTTTGTGTATATATGATAGAGGGGGTAGGTTTGGTTGGATGAGCCACATTGTTCCTGTGCGGCCTAGTGACATCGCTGGAGGGCAGAGAGGGATGGAACCTGAGAGGGGTGACAGTGATAAATAGCCCTTTTAATAACAGCTGCCCCACTTGGCCAGCTAGTCTCAGTCAGTGTCCTCTGTGTATTTATGCCTATGTTTATTTATGCATCCATAGCATGCAGGAAATCACCACCGCAGGGGTACAATCATTCTTTTTTGTGGTGGGGGGATTGCATTGGTTTAACTTTGGAGGGAGGAAGGCTAGCTCGTCTTAAACCGAGCAGATATTCATTTAACCCTGAGGTTGATCTGTTGGTATGTTTCTGCTGAAATATCCAAATACTCACATCTCAGAGAGGTCGCTTTTTGTTACTTAAAGCACAAACAAAAGTCCTGGAAGTACTAACAAACAAAGGTTTATACTTTAATCAAAGTAATGAGTTTTGGGATCTCACCACAGTGGTAGCAATCAGATCCCATAGAGATGAAGGCAGATATTTAACTCAGTGTACATTAAGAAATCCTGCAAGTGTTTTTCTACCATGTCTGAGGTCACATTCAGCTTTCTCAATACCATGTAATTCTTCTTAGGAATCTGGATATGCTATTACTTAATACTATAAAGGCTCATCTGATGCACCTTCAATCTGCAAGGCTTTTAGATCTTCGGTTCATTGTTGCTGCTTGACTGAAATCAAAAACCTTTTGTCTGCTGAAATATGACCTCAGGCCCAGGTCTGTGAATAGGGAGAGGGGAGGCTGTAGATCAGAGGTGTCAAAGCTTCTTCCCGGAGGGCGATGTCGGCGCTGTTCTCACTCAAACCACTTCCCTCCCTTTAATTGGTTCAATTAGTTAAGTATCCATATACATTATTGTGTATGCATTTTTCATGACTCTTCTTAACGCTCTGTTTAAACTGAACAACTTCCGGCTATGATTTGCCATTTGGATGAATGTCAAGGAGACTAAATGATTGCGCTAATTGAGTAATTAAAAGCAGATGTTGGAGCAAGAGCCAACAGCGTACACTTTAAACACTTTGCCCTCCAGAAAACCTACAGTGTTTTTGACACCCCTGTTATGTATGGTTATCCCAGAGGTGCCTCTGTAATAGTTACAGTTTCACCCTTGTGATTATTCAGTTGAAGTCTTTGCTATTGAACCAAAATGGTGTTTTTATGCTATTTTGACCAAGGGAAATGGTCTGGAAAAGAAAAGCCCATCATGCTGCCTAATGGCCAGACTCAGTGGTGCACAGATTCAACACAAGCTCTAGACAGGCAAAGCACGATATCTCCACACTTGCCCTATCACTCTTGCCCCCCGCTGTCCTCTGGTGGGACACTAGTGGCCTGTGCGAGACTCTTTTGAAGGAGATGATGTTATGTTGACGGTAATTAACATTGGAAATGTGCCAGTAATGGGAATCACTGTGCCATCAAATCACAGAGGAACAGAGTGTATTTCCATGGTTTTGACAGCTGTGGTGATTGGAGCATTGCTGGAAGGCTTTACAAACTGCAGATCAATAAGTAACAATTTTCCTATTAAAGAAAAATTACTTGGACATTGCACTAAGATAGCTTGTGGCTCTTTGACGATTTTGTCTTTACTGGGATGTTATTTGCTTTTCAGTCATTCTAGTATTCAGCAAATCTTCTGTTTTGTTGTTTTTTCTTTTTCTTTTTTGGTATGCATGGTTTGAAAAGAGGTGGTGCTGATGGTGGGATCCTGGACGCCCCTCCCCCATCTTTTTGGGAGAAAGAAACCTGAACTTGGAGTCAAATTAGGGTTGAAATGAAGTTTTTACTTATTTTATGTCAAAACAAATGTCCTGACAACCATATTGTTCTCCTCAGTTTTATTTTGTGTTTTCCACAAATGTTCTGAAGTCAGAGAAACCACAAATCTTCAGTTTTGTCAGCAGTACATGACTGACTGTAGTCCATATATGTTAAGGTCTTCATGAATGTTTTTACTGTCAAACTGACTGTACCCAAATTCCTAACAAAACTTTCTTCTCTGATCTGATTGTACTTGACTTTCTATACATTTAAAGATTTTATGCTCTCTCAACTTTTTGTTGTACTTTTCATAGACTACATGATTGCATACCCATGCCAAGGCCAAACAATCCTATACATGTATAGCAGACACAGACATTTATAGTAGAAAAATATTAGGAACAAGAAATTAGTCTGAGATGTCAGCAATATACAATTCATACAGATGTACAGCTGTATGAATTGTTTTTGTGTAATTTTATTTGTTGCAGGTTGAATGAAATTCTGATATAAGTGTTCCTAAATGCGGATTCAGCATTTTATTCTATCAGATCGTGATTGTCTGAATCTGCACCACATTGTACAAACTCATAGATCTCAACACCATAAATATGTCTATTTTTTTAACATCAATATTTACTGACTAATTGACAAAAAAAATTGAATTGCTTTAACTCGTAATTTGATAAAAATCCAAGAAATTTCCTGGATCTGCCCCTTCAGCTGGATCCACACCAAAAGTGAATGGGTTCTTCCCCGGCCCATGCTTCATCCTTCCACCAAATTTGGTGCAAATCAGTACAGTACATTTTGCATAATCCTGCTGATAAAAAAACAAACAAACAGACATAGGCGTAAACATCACCTCCTTGTCAGAGGTAACAAACAGTTCAACAGATTAATCAATTATAAAAGTAATATTTTGTTGCAGCTCTACAAATTATCAGTAGGTCCATGTTACAACTGGGGGTAAATTACCTGAGACAATATAATAACATTTATATCACAGTATATAAATATATATACTGTATATTACAATCAGATCCTGAGCTGACCAGAACATTTGAATGCCAGCTCATGTTTCACAGGGAAGTACAATACAAGCGTGAAAACTAGTTTCCAAAGAGTTTACAGTTTATTTAGTAATTGTATTGTAATATTTTCAATTTAACCTTAACTGTGAGCCCATTTTGCCAAATTTGTTATTTTGGCTGTTTCACCTGTAAAGTCCTTAACAGAGAAGGTAATAATTGCACATTTAAGTGCCAAATGAAGTCAGTTAAGATATTCAAAAGCAGTGGAGAGGGTTGATGGCAAATCTTGTTTTAATAAATCTCTAGGCCACTAGCGTGGCTAATGAACTTAGTAATTACTCATCACTGGTTGGAAGAGTTTAGCCCGGGTGAGATGAAAGCAGTGGCTGCTGGGAGCCACAGGAATGGCACAACAGGCAACAATCAACACAGTGTCTGCACAACAATCAATCAAAACTGTCAGGCCCTTAACAGTCAGAGTAATTTGCTGGTGTTTTTCTGAAATGAGTACACCTTGTAAAATGTAGCTAAGATCACTTTCCCAAACACTTTGCAGCACAATATGTTTAAACCAATGAGATTTGTGTTGTATGATTTATCACACTGCTCTTAGAAAAAATGATTATTTTTAGCTAAGGAACTGTTTCATGGGCTCAAATGACTCCACTCAAGCCTGAAGTCAGCTCCTCTTACAAAACAGTGTACTGAACATTTTTTCAGTTTTTTAGTTTAGTGTTACAGCTCAGCAGTTTTTATTTGTTTTGCTTTGTTTTTCACTTTAATGTCCAGCCAATCATGCATTCGATGTTGTGAGTTTAAGACTACATTACACTTTGGTAGCAGCTCGACAAACTCGAAAATATGTAAAACATATGCACGAAAAAACAGAAGTTTGAGTTTATTAATATATATACATTTAAGAAGTCAGCCATCTATCTATCTATCTATCTATCTGTCTATCTATCTATCTATCTATCTATCTATCACACATTGAACATTTAAATATGAATTGTAGCGTTTTCCTGAACATCTGTTAAACCACAGTGATATTTAAATACGAGTCAGAGCAGGGTGGTGAGTAACACTGGACTATTCACAGATGCTCCTTTCTGCAGAGCTCTAAATCATGTTTCTTAATTCCCAGAGCCACATCTCAATCATACTCCTTGCTAATTTGAGAGTCACCCTCATTTCATTTTAAACGATTCATTTTTGGCAAATTTGTAAATGGCCCCGATGTGTTCTACAATTTAGTCAATTACTGTTTCAGCCAGCAGGACTCCGGGGACCAGGAACATACATCGCCTGGAGGTACCATCTCAATAATTGTTTCAGAAAAGTTGGGAATGGATTGCTAACGCTCTGTTCCACTTATTGAAATGTCAATTGGAGCCAGGACCCTTTTACTTCTCTTCTCACTCTTCCTCGGTACAGTCTGCCTGCTTCACCTTTCCTTCCCTGACTCCTAAACATTGCTACAAGCGTCAAACTGAATTTGATTTTTCTGCATTTTTAATCCTAAACCCTGTGTGTTCTCGCAATGACTCTTCTAAGAGCCAGTATTTACTAGGAGCTCAACAGAATAGTACTAGTTTGGACTCGCTTCTGAATGTTTCTCTGAATTAATCCATGACATGCAGCTTTCCTGTCATTTGTAAAATAAAATGTAAAGATAATTTGAACTCCACTGTATACTGAAATTGTAATTAATTATTAATTAGATGGATAAAATTAAGAGATGATAATAATCCAAATTAGGTCTTAATGGGTACTAATTAAGAGGAAGATCCTTCTTTATGGAACCAAACAGTGTGACCTGCAGACCCCAATTAATTAAGTTATTATTAGCCATTTCCCTGTGTTTGGCTGATCTGGATCTTGTTCAACTAAGGGCGAAATATGTTTCAAAACTCTGGAAAATGTGTTTCTGTTTGTTTTGCCACAAGGTCCCTCACCCGTCCTCTGAGCCAATTAACCTGTGACGAGCCTGTTGGTACAACGCTGATTAATTAGAGCAGGGAAGAGATCTACACATGATGTGGAAAAGCCCTCAGGTGAGCACACGTTAGTATTTAGCAGTTATCTCTTGCCTTTGTCCCTACTACACAGTGACTTGTTCATGTGGAGTCATCTCAGTCATCCAGACTTTATGATGCAGGTTCGAAATGAAGAAGCTACTTGGATAAACAGAAAAATGTCTGAAATGTCACAATACAGATGCAGTGGGTATTTTAGATTTTTTTTTATTTGTTTTTTGTCCTGGTAATAATATCAGATTTGTTTGTAGTTGTAGGCCATTTCATAGCTGCCATATTTCCATCAAATAGGTCTTCATAAAAAATACAATGTAAGACAAGCTGTCATCACAACCGCAAGTGTTACAACTGTTTCCGAAATGCCTCATAATACAGTATAAATTCATCACAGTGGTTAGAAAAGGTAAATACTTTAATTCAAAAGCTTTTATGAATGGCAGATCTCAAAGTAAACATCATGATAAAGTATGATGATTAAAATTGCAATAATCCAATTAATAAAGCATTTCCAAAGCTTTAAATAAAAATCTAAATGAAGTCACATTAATAGCTTTTGTTTTGCCATTTGAATCTCTCTTGCCAATTTTAGCTTTAAATTGAAAAATATCAGGTGAAATGTTCTATGAAGTTTTTACACATTTGGTCAATTTAATGTGATTTTGATATAATGATAACTAATGGAGTTTGGTATCTTTTTTTCACAAAAAATGCTCAGTTGATTATTTTTTCTTAAACTCGGCTAATTAATTGTATTTGTTTTTTGACTCTCCATGATCGTCCCTTTAAGTACAAATGCACAGGAAAACCTTTGTGACTAAATGACAATAAAATCTAAACAGAGTTTTAAAAAATGAACAAATGACTGGTTTGAAACATCAATCATAATGGCAGCTTTAAACAAACTTTCCTCCATGGTGCATATTACAGTCATAGTCAATGATATAGAATAAGTGTGTGGTGTGTATGTCTGTACTGTGGGTCAGCTGCATGCGTCTGTTCTGATTACTGGATGGGTAATTCTGTGCTTCTGTGTGTAAGACCTTCAGCTCCATTCTATAATTAACTTTTGCCTGCGCCCATCAGGTTCCATTCCACACTTGATGTGTCCATAGTGACTGTTACATGCAACCAGCTTGCCATTCAGTATGTATTAAGCTGTCAGAGTGGGCTGCTCTCCCAAGCCGCCTGTCTTCACTGAACAACCCAGCCTATTAACTCCTATTGACTGTGACACACATGTCCCTCCAAAATGAGCGGTTCCGTATTGATTTTTCCTGAGCGCTGCTCACTTCCCCCTTTCACGCCGCCAAGGGTGAGATCTTTATCCTGACTGATTGTATATGTTCATCGTATCAGAGTACTGTTGTGCAATTGCCATTTCAGACCCATGAACCCTCCTCTGCTCTCCCCCTCCTGTGTATCATGGCTACTTGTATGCAGCCAGGTCTCAATGAGACAATTAAAAGGCCCGAGTCCCCTGTGTCCTCTGTAACACTGCGGTCAAATGGAGCTGTAGACGTTCCACATGGCCCATAGTCTCCCTCCAGCTTAATACAGTGCACAACATAAGACATAAGACATGACAGCCAGTTCTTCTCCCCCCACTAACACACTGCCTCCCAATCAATAGGGCTGAATAGAGGGGTGCCATATCCCCTCAGTGACACTCTTTCTAACTGCTACAGCCAAAATGAACTCTGACAGCATGTATCGACGTCATATCAAGCTCCACCATTGAGAGAAAAATGATTATCTGCTGCTGAAATCAGTTATTGACATGTTGTGGAATAGCCTCCCCTCCCCAAGGGATTTATTGATACAGTTTATGGTATATAAATATTTATCTAATATGTGTCTGAAATAGATTTGTCTAGTTAAGGTATACAGTGCGTGTGTCTGTTTTGGTCTATGGTTAACCCGTAGAGGGCTATCAACACCTCGCTCACGCTCCTCTGCCACTCAACCATGACTCTGCCTTTCCCTCTTGTTGAATACTGTTTTTACAGGCAGCATGAAATTGCTTTGGCTGTTGCGACTCCGTCTTGAAGTTAATAGTAAAACATGTTGTAATTATATTTTATAGCCTCTCACTCTAGAAAATCAAAATGGCTTTACTGAGGCCATCATGTTGTAGTCGTGTCCACGTGTCACACCATCACCTCAAACACTCACACACCAGAAAAAACATATATACCTTAATGGACTATTACTCCAGTTAATGTAATAGTCCTGTATTCAACATTTTACTTAAAGCTTTATGTGATGACTTTTTTATAGTGAAATAATTTCCTTTAATTTTTACCAGCATTGTAGTTCATTTCTACAGGATATAATATAGTCTTAAGTTCAGACCATCACAACAATAGTGATACTTATTGCAAATGCATACGATCCGACCCTCGACACCTAGCTACACATGCCCAATTAGCACAACATCTGTGGCATTGTGTGGCTGCTGATTTATCCTGTTTGAAGACATGATGACAATTCAAAATGTGTGGACTGTGTGAAATATACAGACAAAATAATACTGCATGTACCATTACATAACAACTGGTTTGTGCAGCCGGAAAAAAGCATCTTACATTGCCGGTTATAAACAATTACAGGATTGGGTTATAAACGCTAAATACGCCCCTGCTTTTCTTTGAATAATGTATAAAATGTGGCTTTAGCTTTTGTCAGATCTCTATTTTCTATAGCTTTTCTTCGTAATCAATCTATAATATTGTCATTCTGATTTTCCATGCTGTAATTTTGCTAATGCATCTATTGAATGTCTGTCTGTCCTGGAAGAGGGACAACCTCTATTGCTCTTCCTGAGGTTTCACTGTACAAATTGTAAAGTCCCTTTAGGTAAATTTGTGATTTGTGATATTGGTCTGTATAAATGAAATTGACTTCAGTTGACTAACAGTAATGTGTGGTGGACACGAGATTGCAGTGAGGATTTTTTTAGATTTCCAAGTACAGAATTTGAAATACACTTTGTCACTTTTGTCATTTTTACACTTGGCCACTCATACTTCTGACAAATTATTTCTTGTCATGCAAATGTAGCCATCGAATTGTGCAAAATGACCTTTTTTTTTTTTTTTACTGGAGCCTGTACAGTATTCTCTTCTTTCACATGTGAAAAAGACAATGTATATCCATTACTGCCATTGCTTTTTGCTCCTTTGTGTCAACGTCCAAGAGAGTGATTACTCTTTTCTTATAAAACAGCTTTGACCAGAGACTAAAAACGCACCATAGACATAGACTTTTGGTATAAAGGAAATTAAAGGTACCTCAGGTATCTCTGAGCTATTCCAGAGTATTATTCTTGTCCCATAATGCCAGTATGGGGACCTTGTTTCCGCAGTTTTCCTCTGACAGCTTTTATCAAAATCAGATGAAACAAATTTGTCATTAGATTTGTCCATCCACTTCTTCTCCCTGGTATTAAGGTTTTATTGTACATCAGATGTTATATTGATCTACCACCTCTCGTAGCTGCTGAACTTGAGGTGACCTGCTTTGCTGCTCAGATGTTTAGAGGTGGGGAGATGCGTCCTTGGCATTTCAATCATACAGCTTGACCTTTACAAATTTCCTTTGTTAGTTAGTTACTTCTCATTTCTGTAAAAGTTGATTTACAGCATGGGAAAAGGTTGTAGGTCCGTGCTTCACCAGCCAAAAGAAGGAAATTAAAAGCAGATTATTCTGAGGACTTTTTTTTCTAACAGAGATGGGAAATATATGACATGCAGTGATATTGTATGATATTGATTTTTGCAGACTGATTTTTGCAGCACATGGCAGAGTGACTTTTTCTCCTCGATGATGCACAGCCGTGGCCCTGTGAACATGACAGGCAGTCTCAGGTCAAATACCTCTGTCTCCCATCCTCTGCTGTGTCTCTATTACAGTCTGTTGGTTCTTTGGCTGACTTATTGACGAGCTCTCATGCTCGTTACTCAACAGAGGAGTAGTTTGCTGTGATTGATACCATGACTACTCTAAGACCTCTCTTAGCCCCCCTCCCCTTTCCTCTCCAAATCCTATCTGCGGTTTTAAAGCCATGAGTGGGTTTCATTAATGGTCTCTCCTGTTTATGACACCATAATTAGAGTTGAGGAAAGGCACCTAACTACCACGGTTCCACCATACTGAGAAAGTCAATAATGCAAGCCCAACAACTTCTCACACAATTGAGCCCTGTGGAAAATCTATATGCTCTGCTGCTCTATGTCTTTATGGCTGTGTTTTAGCAGAAGCCATCTGATTTGTTAGTGTTTTGCCCTCCACTTTTAACTAATCCCACAGAATTGATTATTAACACCAACAATATCATTTAGTTTCCAGCAGCCTCCACAGAATAGATGTTGCGTGGGATGCTTCCTCTGTTTGTAGCTGGTGTGAGACATTGTGCTCAGTATAGCATGTGAGGCCGAGCCTTGTGGCCATTTACCTGCTTTATAATTTGTTTTGTGCTCCACCTCATGTACATGAAGCGACTCCTGTAAAAACCCAACCAGGCTGACCGCTACGCCTGGGTTATTTGTGTGGAGCAGGTCATGGGGGATATTACATTAGATTGCTTTCCCAGAAAATAATTCTGCCAGGTGGTCTATTGGGCTTTACTCTGTGTATCTGTCAGGCAGGATCGCGTGCAGTTACACAGAGAAAGAGAACTGTTTGAATACACACAAATACACCCTTTTTTTTAGTCACCCATCTGTCTTTTTAATTAAAACAACAGCAAAAAACAGCTAAGGGAGTATAGTGCTTGCAGAAGAATATGTACTATTTCAGGCTGCACCTTAGATGACGAAAGAAATATGTTGCTTTATTTTACAAGCTACTTTCCAGTGAACATTTTATCCATGTTAAAGTGAATTCAATCATTCAGGTACCACACTGCTACTTAAAAATAATTTCCCAGTCTGGCACTTGTGTCAAGCTCTTGATGTATGTTTTCTGTTTTCTCTTTCACAGGTTAGTGTGAGACAACAGCTTTTTGGGAGGTGGTGTTGAACTGAATAGTGTGTATGGTCTTTAAATGCTCAGCAGATGGTGTTCCTTTTAAGTAAAGACAAGTCGGGTTTTTATTTATTTGTATCCCAATATTTAAAAATGATGGTCATGTAAAGCAAAAAACGTTTAAATTAAAGTAAGACTCTTGGTCTTGGTCCCGGTGAACTGGAGCATCAGTATTTGTAACACAGCCCCTTGTTCGCACAAAGGGTCATGACTGTCATCTGATGGGCGCTTCAGAAAGCACCATGAATAGTTGATGTCAAAGCGTTCACTACGGCCCCGATGTGAATGTAAATAAGATGCAGGTGAGTGGGACACCATTCCAAAGGTCAGGCTCACTACAGCTCTGTTTCATGTGGCTTTGCTATTTGCACATTTCCTGATGGCCCCTACAGAAACAAGAGTAATGCTGCGTTCAGACCAACAGTAGCACTGCGTTAAAAAAAGCCTTCACAGCCTTCTCATCCATTTGAATGGAGCCAGTCTGGCACGCAGCCAACTCAGGGTCATCGAGCAAAAATGTTTCACCTGGCTCAACTTTTGACACAACACAATGTCATCTGGCAAGACACTGCGGTGGCCAATCACATACATGCAAGTCCATTTTCCTGATAGACTTTTTTGTTATTACTATTACTTTTTTGTTATACTGTTTACCTTGCAATCATTTTGAGGAAAGGTAACATAATGGCAGCCATGATAATGTTCTGGAGTTGCAAAATCCTGTGCTGTGTTTTTGGTGTCCGTACTCAAACGACTTCCTGGATTGAATTTCCGGTCTCAGTGGTCTCTGAAACAACACGCGTCCCCACCTGCAAACCCTTAAGTTGTATGTTGATTTTGGTCTCAACGCCCATTCAGAGTCTACACCCATGCCAGTGTCTCTGAGAGGCTGGTATTCAGGAACAACAGTGCTTTGAGCTACATGCCAATGCTAATTCAACCTAAAGCAAAGTTGAGGTTGATGGGAATATCATTTGTTTTGTAGGTATTTGGTCATAAACCAAATTATTGTACACAAATTTTGACTTGATGAAGGTGGGTTAACCAGTAGGATTAATCATGCAGAGACCATAAATGTCTACACAACTATTTCATGGCAATCCATCCAATAGTTGTTGATGTATTTCAGCCTGAGCCAAAGTGGTGGACTGACTGACATTACTGTCTTCAATCTCTTCATCAAAATAATCCCTCTGTAAAAATGCTAATAGAAAAAGTAACCACTCCTACAAGTTTGAGTTTATAGGTAGCAGTCATGTTTCAATCTGAAAGCAGTGTTAATGAGGCCAGGAAAACATGTTGAGATGACAGCAGTCTAATGACTTCCATGACAGTATACAGGCACTGGTGTAATCACAACTAAATGTCAGACACCATAAGGCCTGGTGCATAATGGCTCCAGATTGATATAGCCCTCTTGCTTTAATTAAGAAATGCAATTTTTGCTTAAAAGGTATTGATTGTAGTTTAAAGGAAGAGTAAGCCGTCAAACTAAAAAGTGAAGAGAAGAATGAAGAGAAGACCCTGGAGTCATAACAGACTGAACAGTTGTGTGGGGAGGGATTTGCTCTGACAAACAGAAGCTAGGCAGCCACTCGCTGGCTGGCTACATTGCTTTGTCTTACAAAAGATGAAGTTAAGTAAGGTTAAGTGGCACTATAGCTGACAAGGTTGAGTTGAATATCAATTATGATAGTTACCACTCAGACTTTGGCCATTAATCAAAGCAGTCAGTCAGTAACCTGTGAAGCAGTTTTCTGAGTAACTGAATCCCCCAGAGTGAGGTGAGTCACTCACTTTGCCAGGCAGGAGATGAACTGGTGCAGGTAGCAAGACAGTGGATAGTTATCTATCATGAATAAACTAGGCCTCTGAGAGCAGAGCGACAGGCCTGGCTACACAGAGCTGAGTGGGACTCCAGAGTGGGACTTTTTTCCCCCCAGAGACCCCACACCCTCTGGCCAGTCTTCCTGGGAGATTAAATGTTATCTGCTTGGGAACCAACATGTGCTTCTGTAAGCCTAAACCAAACTTAGCTCATATCAGTTCACCCTTGACTGGAAACCTAACCTTGGTGACTGAATGAACCAGTATCATAATTAAATCATCACTGCTTCGCTTTTACTGTGCCTGCAACCCTAACCACAGCAGGAGAGGGGTAAGAGGAGCCTGGCTCTGGCGGCCAGTGATGACAGTGAAACCAAGAGCTCTGATCCTCTCTGAATGGTCTAGCATGGCAGGAGCTGGTGGGGCAACAGCCACCCCGCTAACACCCACTTAGACCTTATCTGGATATCTGTGCTATCGCTCCCTTAGTTACTCCTACATTAGCCTTACTTACCGCACTCCTTTTAAACATTGTTCATTACCTTTGAGAAGGAGGGTGCAAATATAGTTATTAACCTGCAGATTCCCTGCACTTTCCAAAACCTATATACGTCGTTATATCACCATCAGAGAGTGAATGATCTTGAATCCCCCAACCTCCGACAAACAGCGCTGTAGCTAGAGTCATGCAGTCGTGTCTTCTCCTTGTTACCTTAATGCCTAGTGGCTTGTTGCACTGCTTGTGTAATGACTGTGGAGCTATCAGAGCTTATCCCATTGAACTGAGGATATTAAGGAAGGTAGTTACAAAGGCCAGACTTTAATTTGACCTCTGCCTGCCCTCTTCTCTAGTGAACTGGCTCTGAGAAGCAGGCTGGTGGTTTGGGCAGTTGGTGATGAATGACTGTATTTGGTCGGCAGATTGTTACAGTGCGACACTAATTGAGGGGTCAACACAAAGAGCAAATGTGGTAATTGAGTCACTTGACTGTGGCTATACAGCTTACCAACGCTCTTTTGACCCTGTAGCCTGTCCTGAAGTCTACAACAGAGCACTGGCCTGCCTTTGTTTTTATATTATGCCATCCAAAAGATGTTATTCTCTTGTTTATTAGCATCGTATGTTTCTTGTCTGTCTTATTAAGTTGGCTGAGATAGGTTTATGGAACTCTAAGTGCTACAGTGCTTTCATTATAGAATAACTCTTTGAAACCAGTCTGAAGTACAAGGATTTGTCTGCCTTGTTGTTGAGCTGTTGCATCAATGAGCATTAACATTATTAGAATGTAGTTTTGTATATTACTGTTTGTGTGAATGCATGTGCTGCACTGTGTATGTACATCTTAAAGGATAGTTTCATATTTTTAAGTCTTAATACAATACTCACATTCCAGTATTTATACTGGAAGGGTTTTATATTATTGTAATCATTCTCCCGGCCCATATTGGCCAAGAACAGATCTCCTCCTTCGCAACATTGTTGTATTAAAACTAATTGGATCTTAAGTGGATCTTTAAATGTTACACTGTTTTCATCAGAAAAAGTGTTTGATAGCAGTCTGTAGGGCAAAGATTTGTTTGACCATTAACATGATCATAAGATACGGCTGTAAATTATGTAGCCATTGGATTATATCCATATTCCAAATGGTTCAGACTACACATACATAGAAACCATTCAGTATGTCTAAAACCTTTGGTTTATTCTATGTTTTAAAGTATCAGTGTTATCCTCCTGTGTTGTCACACCAGAATCGTATGGCCCTATTTAGTATCCAGTTTTCTTACTCCTTTCTTATCTTGTCTGTAACCATTGATTAATTTCCTTATCAATTAATATGTAGATTATTTCCTCAACTAATTGTTTGGTCTACGAAATGTCAGAAAATAGTGAAACTTGCCCGTTGCACTGCCTATAATCACTGGCATTTTTGCTACAAAAATGATTCAAACAATTGATTGACTAGTTGCTAATCAAGTAATCAATTAATCCACTAACTGATTGGACTCTACAGTGATGAAATGATGATTTAATCATTATCCACTTCTTCCACTTTGGTGCTTCTTCCTGTTGTATAAAATACAAGTTCATACTTGCTAGAATAGTGCACTCAGTGGTGTACCAAACAACTCTTACCTTCATCTGCTGAGATATTTTGGCTGAGCCTCATGCCGGTGTTATTCTGCAAAAGTAGTAGTCAGTGTGGTGGAGACAGTCTCCGGTGTTATTGGATGGGGTTTAATGGATCTGTTGGCCTTTGCATTTGCTTTGCTCCTGAAACATGCGTTCAGCTGAGACTTGGGCAGAACACCATCCATTTACACCTAATGGCTATTGCCTTTGGATGTGGTGAGTTGTGAACAACAGTGTGTGTGTGTGTGTGTGTGTGTGTGTGTGTGTGTGTGTGTGTGTGTGTGCGCGCGCGCGCGCACGCGCGCACGTGCGTGCGTGTGTGTGCATGCGTGCGTGCATGTGTGTGTGTGTGTGAAAAGCTACAAGGACAAATGCATTCTGCATTTAATGAGTGTGGGCCAAAGGGAACCTGGGTAGTTAAAACTGAGAGTTGGCGAGACTATTTTGTCCCTTGTTACCTGACTCTTCTGTTGCACCTTTAAACTGCAACATGCCACTAAACTACTCTGATGGTCTCACAGGACAGATGTAGACGCTACAACCCTGTGTGAATGGGATTGATGGACCACATTAAACTCTGAGCTTCATCCTGCTTAAATGCTTTTGCACTCTAAATCTTTTCCGCTATATCACTGTGGGAAGACCACAGACTGTGGAAGATTTATCCATGAGATTGTTGGGGTGTCATTTGGTGTATATTTGGTTGATATGTGGGTTAACAACAGGCAATGACTTTTGTCTATTTATTTTACTGAATGCATGGATGGAAACAAAAATGAGCTTCCTTTGTTTACCTTGGCACATATCCCAAAAGTCTGTTTAAATGTCCACCATGTTCCTCCAGCCCCTCTTACTCCTGACTAAGATGTGATTGTTTTAATGCACAAAAATGTGGATGGTGTAATTACCATTTGCACAAACAAGACAGCAGCTTCATTGATTTGCTGCCGCTGATAAGGCAAGAGCTTGGCAGCGAGACAATGGCTGAGGCCACCAGGGGCTCACCAGCACCAGGGACATGGGACCGTCCTGCCTCCTCCGTCAATGCAGACGACCAACAAAAGCGGCCCGTCATTCACTGCACACTAGCGTTTTTAATTAATTTTCAGTCAGCTCTCCTCGGGGTGCTTGTGTGGTGACGTTGACCCCCAGATCTGCTCATGAATGTAGCTTTCTCCTCAGCCCTGGCTGTCAGAAGGTCAGCGTTGCAGGCTCCCTGAGCAGGAGCCCCTTTTTCTGTCTAGAATATGTGTGTATGAATATGTGTGTCAGAGGTCGGTAAGGAAATTCAGTCAGACTTATGTAATCGCATGCTGAACATGATACATAGAACTGATTCTGAATGTCAAAGCTTTGTGTAGTGTTACGTTGTTTGTGGCCCTTATTTTGGCAGTTGCCATGGTAATTGCTTCTATCGTGGCTGTGTCAATTATTGGCAATACTGTCAAAGTAAACAACCTATTAAGCTTTAGAAAGACACAATATATTGTCACATTCTCAAGTTGCATTAAGACTCCACAGTGAGGAGTTTTAGTGTCGCTCTTGCTCTCCATGCATGAGCACAAATCTGGGCGACCTGTGGATAAGCCGGATCAGAGTTGATCAAATTGCTGTTGTCTTAAAGGCATTCTGATTTGGATTAATCCACAGGAGTGGTCACACCCGCTTGCTCTGTAAATCTATAGGTCCTTATGTCTCCACCTTGCACCCCCACCGGGCTTTGTGATCTGCCGGGGCTTTGGAGGATGAAAGGAAGTGGGATTTGTTATTTTTGTTGAATGTGCCAACTGTGTTCAAGGGGGCTTTTTAAATAAGTGCCCTTGACCTATTCTTAGGTTTATCCCAGTCTCCTTGTTAGCCCTCTTTTGTCTCCGTAGGGGGCTAAATTTAGTCTGATTAACTAATGGGCACAATGATGTTAGAAATTAGGGTTTTTGGGTGACTGCAGAGCTGTCTTTAAAACCCTGTCATCATGCTGGTTGCTCTTCACCTTGGCTTTCCAGTAAGAGATTAGACCCGCAGCCCACCTGATCTGCTCGCTCACATCTCACTGCTGCTATACAAGACGTGTTTTGATCATATCCTCTTTACTTTTATTACTTTTTCTAACACCCAACTCTACTGTACACTAAACCTAACTTCAATGAAAACATCCACTGAAATGCCTTTGGTCTTGGACTATAGGTTAAATCCATGTGTTGGAAAATTTAAGGTAAAAATTTTGGCTGATTTAGGAGGGCATCATTTCAGCAACATTTTGAGAGATTTTGAGAGATCTTGCCCTGGTGGCTGGGTAAGATATCCTCTGGTCTCTAAAAGCATTAGATCTAATGGTGGACCATTTTGTTCACAATTAATAGGGCTCCCCAAGAGACCAGGAGCCTATAGACTTGTGGAAATACTGTAGCAGCCTTCAGGCAGCTGGCTAGATGTGGCTTTCTTCCCCGTCACTCACATTTGTCGTAATGGCACGAGAGCCTCACTGGCTATTCCCCAATGCTGTGTGTATGCATGAGTGTGTGTGAGCTCACTGCCCCAAGCATGTCTCATTTCAAAGTGCTGTCACTCCCTGCTTCCTGGCATCTATTAACACCCACCATTATCATGCTAATCTACATTGTATGATTACATAAAGTAATTTATGCACAGTTCTATTCCATGGCTGCACAGGGATGCGTGCTCCTGTTGTTGAATGTTTTAAAAAGAACAATTTGTGATCATCAGATTCCTTTTATTTTCTCCTCTTCTTTGAATCTTTTCTGCTTTGCTTTCTTGCACTTTTCACACTTGCCTTTTATACTCTATCAACAAAATCCGTAAAAGCACTCACAAAGATTTGAAGGACTCTGCCTACTGAGAAAATAATAGCTAAAATAGCTAACTGAGCCATGCTGCTTTGTTCATGAGGAGACGATGAGTTGAGATCACTTTCCTCACAGTCCTCTTTAGCTCCATATCGGAAATGGTAAGAATGTGTTTTGTGTTGAAAGCAGAGGGCAAGAGATGAGCTCTCTTCCTCATTTATTCACAGCTAGTGGAGTAATTAGGAATGCAGAGGGCTGTTAAATTAAAACTGAATTGCACTTATTAACATTTTAACTACCAACCCCACCCTCTTTAGACACTAAACAAGGACAGTTTCAGCTCTAATATGCCTGTAGAATCCCGCTGAGGGGACTCTTTATGTATCTCTAAAACAAAGACGTTCTTTAAAGTAAGATCTCCCTTTTGTTTAAACAACCAAGCATTTAACATTCAGTGTAATATGCCAAGGCTTCCTCCATGCTGTCAGGAGACGCACCACCAGAGCTTCTCAAACTCTTTGCTTAATGGAACACTATTTGTGGTCAGATTGGATAGCTAATGGTAGTCCCTTTGAGGGTAACTCTCCAAATTAAATAGCATGGATTCACATCTGTCAGACAAAACCAGGAGGCTCTTTGTAATCAATGACCCAAACCAAGAGAGGCTCCACATGGGGCGCCTCCGCTATGATGGCAGCAAGCATAAGGAGCCACCAGAGACAGAGGCAGCTCACCTGCACTAACAGCCACTGTGCTGGGCTTGTGGAGCAGACTAGAACCTGGGAGGGAGCACCAGCAGGGTTAATGTACATTTATAGAACAGGTCAAACTACTTAAGCCAGGCACTGATTTATAATAGAGGAGTGCAATGTGACTAAACTGTAAAGGGAATTCTTGTTTTTCTGTGCAAACATTGCCGTCGGTGTTGTGTTAAAATGTTGAACCCCATTAATTTTATCACTCCCCCTCTCTTGTTTCTCTACGTCTTTAAATTTTGTTTGGAGGAGAGACTAGCAAGACCTCCCGCTGTTGTGGAGAATTTCCTCTCGTTGTTAATTTTCCCTGCTCCATATGGCGCCACAGACACTTCACCTGCAGGCTGTAGCAGGCCGTGCGGCAGCCAGCAGACATCCTCGGGCTCAGGCTGTCATTTACACAGGCCTGTGCATCTGTCTGAGCAGAACAGAGCACAACAGAACAGAGACAGCTCTTCCCTTCACCTCACAGCCTGAGTCCGGCACCATCCACCTGACAAAATCACATGCTATTTCTGAAATCCTGTGAAACAGAAAGATTGTAGCAGGTTAAGACAAGACTCCCTTCATGCAATAAGCTCACGTCCTCACTACCAGTTCTACAAAAGACAAGCTGGAAAATAGCCAGAGATATCATGCCAAAATGTGTGCATGTGTGTGTCTGTCAGTCTGTCTTTGAGTGTGTGCATGCATGTGTGTGTGTATGTGTGTGTGTGTGTGTGTGTGTGTGTGTTTTCAGGGGGTTTGAAGTTTGCCTATGGCAGAGCCATGGAAGAGAGGGTTTCATCCTGGCTTGTCATTGATTAGAGAAGGGTCTTTAATTCCATCCCACCCCATGTTGTGATTCATTTGCATTCTGTGTCAGGAGGTAATGGAGTTTTGCTCTACGGTTTGCTCTGAAAATCTTGAAGATGTGGTCTAATGTGCATGCAGCCGCTAGCAAAGAGCTTTCTGATTTATTATGTCTCGTGTGTTGGCTCTTTTTTTTTGTACAGACTAGATTTACATCCAAAACTGAGACACATATTTGTAATAGGACTGTACAGTAGTTTTCTGTTCACTTTACAATTCAACAAAACATTTCTAGGCTCAAAACATACACTATCCTATGCGGTATTTAGACAAATTCTGTATACTTTGTGGACATTTCAGAATCAACTGTCTAAGATTCAAGTTTCAGAAATGTATAATTTTGAAAAGAAGAAAACTTATTACCACTCAGTTATAATTTATTTTACTTGGCACTCTAAACATAGAGCAAAGTTTTTAGCAGGTGAAAAGAAAGATGATTTTACAATATTTATTATTTGAAATATTTGAGGAAATGTGTAAACATCCTTTTCTAAAAGAGGGAACAATTTGGTAATTACAACTCTCTCTCATAATTTCCTGCAGTAAAGCCTGTGAGCACTCACTGTCCCTCGTCACTCCAGCACATGCCCTTATTTTCCATGAATCTTAAAAGATTCCTGTTCACAGAGGTCTGATTTTCCCATTATGTCTGAGATGAGATATGAGGTTAGGGAAGCTACTGGTGGGGCTGGATTGGCTGTGGGTTGACGAGTCAGGTTGGTTTTCTGAGCAAAGTTGGAAAAATGTGGTGATAAAATTTGTCAACCTCTGGGGGAGGCCGTGTTCAGGGTCACGGCTAAATCTGTGTGCCGCGGGCAAAAGGCTAGCCCATAATTCCAGCACAGACGAGCAGAGAGCTGACCTCAGTACAGCTGAGGCCAAGCCACACTGATTTCTGCCCACCTGCAGGATCATCAGCAGGATAACAATGAAGGGGAGGGGACAGACAGGGGTCTCTCTCCTTCCTTTTCTTTCCTTTTCTTCTTGGCCTGTCTATGGAGACACCTGACTGTCCTTGCACACTGACCGCCTCAGCTTTTTTTTCTTAGTTCCTCCTCAAAAGAATACAGCTGTTCACATAACAGTGTGCTGCTTTTGAAGTAGCAAATGGATTTTTCAAGGCATCCTTACAAATACATAGTCTGTCAAAGAAATAACTCAAAAAATATCTAAAAAGACAAGAATTGCACTCTTACACTTGCTATCCATTTTCATCCATTGATTTTCTATTATATTAAAATGTTGCGTCAACATGCAATCATGTTAATACGTCTTACCTATTGTGAGTCATGGCTCATTCAGCTGATAAATATGTAAATTAAAATGTTTTATTGTTGATAGCCAACATTAATCTCATTTGGATGTCTTAAACCAAATTAAATGAGAAAGTCTAGTGCATAGCAGTTTGGAAAGTGTGCTGTGAATTCATCTCTGAATTAAGAAGGAAATGAGCAGGGGACAGAACTTGCATTTTTTTTATTACAAATGTTAATGAAAAATGTTATTGACTTGAACAAATGGAGAATACACCTGGAAATGTATATTAAAACCCCTTTCCAATTTCTCTCTCCGTGTAGTTTGCAATTATAGTTATTTCAGCAATAGTGAGGGAATTAATTTTGCGTGCAGACTGATAATGTTAGCGGTGTAAAAAGAATGGATATTGTGTTGGATAGGGGGTCTCTAGGTATTTACAAGGAGTGGAGAGAGAGCAAAGCTTTATTTAATTGAAAGAATGAATCAATAACAGCTATAGTGCTTTGTCAGAGAAGGCCTTGCGAAATGAGCAAGTAATTTACTGTGGACAATCTGAGGCCCAGTGGATAGCTGATTGAAGGTGTGTATTCCAAGTGTAAGACCATCAAATATAGGTGGATGCAGGTGGGAATCTTAAAAACTTAACAAATTACGAGAACAAGCTTTTCTATGGATGGTTAGCTTTCGCGCTGAGGTGTGAAGAGAAATCATTTGTCAATACTCCTCACTAGATGTTAACAAGAACACTGGATTCTTCTTTGTCTCCTGCTGTAACTTGAAATGTCTTTAAATCCATAATTAAGAACAATAGTTTGACAAGTCCTTTCCATTTTCAAGTGCTCCAATCTGATGCACCCATTAACACTACAGCTACAATCATCCATTATATTTTTGTGGGGGTTTCAAAAGTTTGCAAAGTGACTTTTTTTTCCTTGTTATATTAATAAGTTTGCAGAAACTCTTTTCCTCTGTAACAAAAGCTCTTCAACTGTACAGGAACACAAGCAACGTTTGTTTTTCCTCACTAGTTACATCTTACAATCCAGTTTTTCACATACGCATCATTGCTCTCACGCCATCATTGAGATCCTTTTTTAAAAAAAATCAGTCTTTAAGGTAAATTAGTCTCCCTGCACACTGGCAGCCGTCCCAGTATGTAAATTCATGTGCTAATTCACAACATGATTTCATTTCAACTTCCAAGCAAATGAGATTTTAATTGAAAATGAGATCTTCCACAGAGTCTCTCACTGGAGATGTGCGACAGGGGAATGATACTTTTCACAGATTGTTTTAAGAGACAAGGAGACTCTTTTTTTCTTCTTCTTCCAAGCCATTTACAAAAAGATTGTATGTTTCCTCAGCCTGGCATTTCCCCACAACCTGCAGGTTAGTGAAAATGCACTTTGAAATTAACATTGTGCTTCAGCTCCTCACCCGTATGAAGAGTCGGGCTATTAACATTTGTGTATTTTCATTATGTTAATGGTGTTAACACATGCCCACAGATTGCCACCAGTGGTGCAGTAATTTTGTCTTGCTGATCATAAAGTGTCCGAGAGGGTCATTTTGATTATGACACGCTAATTACATATTGCCTTTCCTCCGTGTGTATTCCTCCCCCAAACTCAGAGCAACCTACAGTCTTTAATGGTAAGCTTTTATGAGTTGGAGGAAAGAAAATGGCAGGGAAAGATCTCTGCCTATGTTCCTGACGGCTATGCAGCACACATGCTTCACTGCGTCCCTTTAAACTTCCTAAATTGTGTTTCACAATAAATAGATGCCCAAGCCTTTAACTGCCAGTATTAGATTAGATACCATTAGATGTAATAGAAAATTCTCTCCCTGTAATATTTTCATAAGAGTTTGAGGCATTTGATTAATCTGACCACATTTTATTGCATTAATGATTTTTTTTCCTTTCCACTCTGCTGTAAAGACATTGTATACTGGCTAATGCTGTTCCCCCCCCCCCCCCCCGCTCACTCTCATTCATCCTCAGCCGTTATTGCAATGCATTGTTGATGAGGTGAGTCGGCGTCTTATGTGCTTTCACTCCTAAAGTCATTCCTAATGGAGTGGAAACCTTATATTTTGTTTCCTAATGAAGCACAGGAGTGGCAGACAGCTCCGCTTGGGCTGTCCTACGGCTGCCTGCAGGTTGAAGCCACCGGCCCGAGCCAAGCTGCTCTGACGGAGCCAGCAGGGGATGTTGGGCCGGGGCAGCAGACAGCTTAAACATGAACTTATACACAGGCGGCAGTGAATCTGTGGACAAAAATCTAAAAGAAATTTTAAAAATGCAGTGGTGTAAGAAGCATTCAGATCTGTTACTTAAGTAGAAGTAGCAATAAAGCAATTTATAAATACTCCATTACAAGTAAAAGTCATTCATTTAAAAAATTTACTTTAATAAAAGTGCTAAAGTATTATCAGCAAAGCACCCATTATGCAGCAGAATGGCCCTTGTGACTGACATGCCATATTTTAATGTAGTAGCTGGGTAGTTTGGGAGAGTTCAATCTGTAAGTACATAACATTTTGTTAATTGATCATAGGTTTTATATGTTAAAATCTTAAAGGAACACTTTGACGTTTTCGGAAATACACATTCACTTGATACTATGATTGATACCACTGTCATGTCTGTAGAGTATATATGAAGCTAAGCCAATTAGCTTAGCATAAAGACTGGAAATATGGAGAAACGGCTACATTGGCTTTGTCCAAAGGTAAGAAAATCCACCAACCAGTTCCTCTAAAGCTCATTAGTGCTATATCTTGATTGTTTTAATCTGTACATAAAAGTGTAAAAATTTCAGTTTCTGTAATTTGCAGTTTTACAGGAGGTTATATGTGGAGCTGCAGTGTATCTTGGCAGTACAGGCTCATACCGTCGTCTTCATTTTTGCTTTTAGATTAAGTTTAGTTCAGTTTGTTTAACACTGAGAGCGAGAGGATGCCAGGTCACACATATGCGCAAAATGTCAAGGATAACACACAACAGGGTCCAAGACTTATATTCATCGTGGTCCTTGAAGTGAGAAAACCCAGCATTGATGAAGGAGTCTATCCATCGCACTACCATCAAATCCATAACATGCACCGTGTATCATCAAAATCAACAGTAAAAATCACATACATACAAGAATTACTTACAAAGGTGAAGCTTAGGTGATGAGCTTGCATTTATCATCTATCTCTCAGCAAGAAAACATGAAAGCACATTTCCCAGAATGCCAAGCTAATCCTTTCATCTGCAAAGTAACTAGTATCTATAGCTGTCAGCTGTCATGAAATGGAAGTGCTCAAGTAAAGTACAGTTATCTCCTGAAGTACTCTGAATTGTTCTGAAGTACATTACTTGGGTAAATGTACTTAGTTACTCACAAATGAAAAGCCATCATCTGTAGTTTGCGTTCTCTCTGTATAAGCCCATCAAACTGTAAAAAGTAGCACTGTAGCTGTGACCAGTCCGACTGTGTCACAGTATTAAAGTGTCATACTCTCACTAAAATGATCAGCTTTTAATCAGCAATAATTGAGGATTTGATGGCCCCGTTCTGTGCTTAAAGCTCTGTTTAACCAGAAGCTGAAGTAATAGGTGTATGCACTGAGAGTCCACGGAAAGCTATCTGAGCTATTCTGAGCTGAGGTTTCACAGCAAGGTCACTTTTAAAACAAAATGTCTCCTCCGCTATCTAGGTCAGAGCACATTCTGTTACTTTCTCCGAAACTTGCTTCCTCCCTTCCTTCCATCCTGCCAGGGATTATAATTAAACACACACAATTATCCCAAATTTAATGGGATTTCAGAACCAGGCTTTTATTTAAGAGGTAATGAATAATATTTTAATTGCATATGTAACTGTGAGATCGAAATGTGCTTCTCTCATCACTTGTAATTACTACGCCACATTTTTCTGGTGTGCTGTTCTGAGAATGCAATCAATAGCTGAGAAGTGTCTTTTTTTCTGTATTTTTAAGGTCACTCTGCAACGGTTACTAATTGTGAAATGATCCAGCAGGGAAGAGAGGAGGCATAAGCACACTTAAAACATATGGACAGTGTCCTATTGTTTATTGATGTCTGTAATTAATGATATAATGCATGTCACTGAAGTAGTTTGACCTCTGAACCGATCATTATTCAGAGTGCAGAAGCATCAATCAAACTGTGCTTTTCTCAGATCTATTTTTGCACACCCCTCAGGGACAGATGGAGCACCCACTGTATCCTCATTTGTATTCAGCTGACCAAGGCCTTGGCATGAATGATTTAGAAGTCTGTATCAGACATAGACTAGATGAGAGGAGGTAATGAGATTTTACAAGCTGCTGCTGAAGTTCATAAAGACTACAGCTTCAGCTTCTCTGCCTCAAACTCCAAAAGAAGTCATTTTCGTTGTAGGACTTTGGTGTATTTACTGATTCTTTTTCTCCCATTTCCACCTCGGAGAGGACATGTATTTACTCGTCTTTGGGAGATGTCGTTTTTGTGTCCAGTAATGACAGGCTTAGTGGTGTTATCCACCCTCTCCACATCGTAATGATCATATGAATGTCTGCTTTTGGACGGACTGCTGGCCAGATTGTTTGGGCTATCTGGAAAAGAGCGACACGCATCACTGCCCAGCCTGAGGTTCAGAGGTGGTGTGTGGTGTTGATGTCCCACTCCAGCAAACATCATCCCAGGCTCTCCTCGGGACGGGCGTATTAGAATAAGTCATTCCATTGTTAATTTGAATGGCTTAATACATCACTCTAAGGTAAGAGAGTGATGTGAACAGCAGAGGAAAAGAGTATGAGAGAGAGGCAGAGCGATGCCAAGGGGTGTTTCTTTAATATCAAATGAAATTGAATCCTGCATTACCTCACTTGTGCCGTTTCTCAAGCAGCTCCCAGGCTATTAAAGGAAAGCTGTAACAGGATTGGTTCAGTCTTTCGGTTCTTTAATTTCACCGCAGCTCCCAGATGTTAGGTCTTTGTCTCATTGCTGATCCCTGGCTGATCTATGGTGTTGTCTTTATCCCGCCTCCAGTCCATTGTGTGGCTGTGTGTTGTGTTATTAGGTCAGGTGAATCTATCAAGGACGGAGAGTTGGACAGTTCACACACCGGGGGGATAATTACAGGATGATTGGTGTCCTCACGCTCTCTGCTCTCACTATCTTTGTCTCCTCTCTGTTAGCCTCGCCCTTACATAAATGCACAGAGCATGTCTGGCACTGGAAGTCGCCCAAATAAGCTGCTCAGTCCCGGGATCCCGGCCCTCTTACCTGTTCAATCTCCGGGGCCCCGTTTTAAACAGCTGTGTTTGTTTGATAGAAAATGTGTGCACCATTGTTTACAGATGTTTGTGGACTTATTTACACCAGCGGATTGAGTGGAGCACAGGAGACAGGCAGACTTTAACACTCCACCACCACAGCTATTGCTATTATTAACTTAACCTCCTCCCATAGATAATTCATCACAGTTGCCTTCCAATCTCACACTTTTTCTGTCTCACTCAGCCCTGAATCCTCACATCTACGTGTCCTTTCTGGGTCATAATGACACACTCTCACAAGCTGCTGCTCAAGTTCACACAGAGGGAACACCAGTTGAATTAATTACTATGTAAAACCAGTTCCAGTTTTGAACCTTAAAGGTATAATTTGATATTTTGGGAAGTGGCCACATTCACTGTCTTTCTGAGAGATAGCTGAGAAGAGTGATACCACTCTCATGTCTGTTCTTAAAATATGAAGCTACAACCAGCAGCTGGTTATCTTAGCATAAAATCTGGAAACACAAGGAAACAGTTAGCATGGCTCTGTCCAAAGGTGAAAAAAAATCTAAGTACAGCATTTGTGGTTTTATGGTACGTTAACATGCAGAATAAATCTTGGCTTGGCACAGTGACTTTGCCCTCAGAAAAATGTTTAAACTTTGGATTTTGTAACAAGGAACAAGGTGCTCAATAGACCACCACAAGCTGCACAGCCAAAGTTACATGACAGATGAATATAGCCAAAGATAAGCTCGATCAATTTGCCACGTTTCTTTATTCATTGGCCTCTATCTATGTTTGACAATACAGTCTCTCATTTTGAAAGCTTCGCTGTATTACAGATCGATTATAAAAACATTCTTCACTCAAATGCTTTGATGTGTGGGTCTGTAGCCCAGTGAAAACTTCCTTGAACTCCATTCAGAATATTTTGCATCAGATAACAAAGAGGGAAGACAAGCTACTGAACAACTACATTTTCAGATATAAATTCCTACTGACATACATCCATTATAACACTACCAGCATGGTGTACGGAAGATACCAATGATATATTCTTGTGTTTGGATGAATGTGTTTTTTTCTTCTACAGCTAACAGTATATATACATGCAGCATAGCTCATCAGCGGTAGCACTGGCTAAGTCACATGTGGACATATGGTCCGTCAGGAGTCTCCCAATTTCCAGTCTTTGTGCTAAGCTAAGCTAACCGGCTTCTGGCTGTATCTTCATATTCACTGCAGATATGAGTGTGGTATCAACCTTCTCACCTCTCATCTTCCTAAATGTTTTACAAGTTCTTTAAGCAGTACATTTTTACACCCATACATGTTAGATACACCTTGTATTTCTGGAATGTCTGCGCTTGTGAAAGTTTGTAACCTTGAAAGTGCAGATTTTTGTTTCCCTCTTTTTCAGAAGGGGGCTTTTATTTGTTTGTTCGGCAAGATTTTCCCCAATCTGTGGTGCTGACAAGTATGTTGCACACCCTCTCACCTGCATGTGATCTTGATGGAAATCTCTGGTCCGCTGTTCACACGCGCACACACACACACACACACACACACACACACACACACACACACAGAGCCCCAGCTATTTGCACTTCCTGACTTTGAAAGCTGTCAGCAGAGCAACAGCGGGCTGTTTCAGTACTCTGGACAGTTCCTCCTCAGAGACCTGCAGTGTTCAAACTGGAGGCTCTCACCTCACCCCAAAGTCTGACTGGGGACACCAAGACAGGGTCCAACACTGAGATTTCCCACTTCCACACCACTGTGTGTGTGTGTGTGTGTGTGTGTGTGTGTGTGTGTGTGTGTGTGTGTGTGTGTGTGTGTGTGTGTG